>NW_015506268.1:68275-121546 GCF_001515645.1 Sinocyclocheilus grahami | reverse complement strand
GTTGTGAAAGCGAAACTACTTTGTTTGGTCTTCCAAAAGAGGACGATATCCGTTTCGTCATGCCTGGAGCTGATCCGTGCTGGTCGCTGAGGAAATACATCAACTTCGTGCTGTGGATCGTCGGATCGGCTTTCACCATGGATGAAGCAGAGTCCAGCCCGGGGTGGTCACATGAGGTTGCCGCAAACCCGCCGGCTACGCCGTTCTCAAGCCCGCCCGCCCGCCTCCGCTCACTCAAGCCCACCCACCGCTGTTCACTCAAGCCGGCCTCCGCTCACTCTAGGCTGCCAACTGCCGTTCCCCTCTAGCCCTCCGCCCTCCGCTCACTCTAGCCCGCCGTGTGTTTCATTGTGAAAGCGAAACTACTTTGTTTGGCCTTCCAAAAGAGGACACGACTAGAAATCAGTGGTTAAGTTGTATTTACAACACTGTTCCAGAACAATTCAACCCAAATATTCAGATATGTCCAGTGCATTTTATGGAGGACTGTTTCCTGATCCTGGTAAAGTAGACTACAATGCCGGCTGTTCTGACTCACAGAGGCTTTTATTGGCAAAAAAAATTGGCATCTGGCATGCTGGATATTAGCTTCTGGGCAAAATCCTGACTGATGGCGATCCATTCTTGCCTTATTAGTTCTCAGAGTTTTTCACAATTTGTGGGCTTCTGCTTGGGAGTTGCCTGGCCATGGATCCAAAATTTCAATGCAATGATCTTCGAGCCACTTCTTTATCACTCTTGCTTTGTGACATGGTGCTCCATCATGCTGGAAAATGCATGGATCATCACCAAATTGCTCATGGATCGTTTGAAGAAGTAGCTCTTGCAGGACGTTTTGATACCATTTTTTATTCATGGCAGTGTTTTTGGCCAGAATTATGAGAGAGCACACTCCCTTGGTTGAAAAGCAACCCCACACATGGATGGTCTCAGGATGCTTCACTGTTGGCACAACACAGGACTCATGGTAGCATTCACCTTTTCTTCGCCGAACAATCGATTTTCCAGATGTCCCAAACAGTCGGAAGGGAGCTTCATTAGAGGAAATAACTTTGCACCAGTCTTCTGCTGTCCAATCCTTGTACTTCCTGTAGAATTTCAGTCTGTCCTTGACATTTTTCTTGGAGAGAAGTGGCTTCTTTGCTGCCCTTCTTGACACCAGGCTGTTGTCCAAAAGTCTTGGCCTCACTGTGCGTGCAGATGCTCTCACACCAACCTGCTACCATTCCTGAGCAAGCTCTGCATTGGTGGTGACAAGATTCCATAGCTGACTCTTGCTGGACACTCTGGGACGTCCTGAAGACTTCTTCACTTCGAACCGCTCTCCTTAAATTTCTTGATGATCCGGTAAATTGTTCTTTCAGGTGCAATATTATTTGTAGGAATTTCCTTGTATGGTATTCTCAATTGAAAAAAGTAGTGGCTAGGACTTGGAAACTGTAGCCAGACTTGTGACTATCATTATGAACTCTGATACACATTGCAACTTATTCTACCAATTTATAAGAACAGCCCATCTGACTGACATATAAAGCAACCAACCATAGTTTATTTTATTCTTACAAATGGTTTAGTGACATGGCGGTCTCCAAAAAACAGTTGTGCAAGCAACAGCAAAAAAAAGAGAAGAAATTGTATAGAGACAAATACAATTTATTTACATCCAAATCCAAAAATTGTTGCACATAACTGAGAAGTGGAATATATAATTCTGCTCATAGAGGTCTTGTGTACTTGGTACTAAGTGGCACAAGTAAATATCTTTATCTTAATATACAAACCCAATTCCAAAAAATTTGGGACACTGTACAAATTGTGAGTAAAAAATGAATGGAATAATTTACAAATCTCATAAACTTATATTTTATTCACAATAGAATATAGATAACATATCAAATGTTGAAAGTGAGACATTTTGAAATGTCATGCCAAATATTGTCTCATTTTGGATTTCATGAGAGCTACACATTCCAAAAAAGTTGGGACAGGTAGCAATAAGAGGCCGGAAAAGTTAAATGTACATATAAGGAACAGCTGGAGGACCAATTTGCAACTTATTTGGTCAATTGGCAACATGATTGGGTATAAAAAAGAGCCTTTCACGCATCATAAAGAGGAAGATGCGACAAAGAAGACCTAAAACAGTTTAGCAACTAGAAGCCTGTATTAGACAAGAATGGGACAACATTCCTATTCCTAAACTTGAGCAACTTGTCTCCTCAGTCCCCAGACGTTTGCAGACTGTAATAAAAAGAAGAGGGGATGCCACACAGTGGTAAACATGGCCTTGTCCCAACTTTTTTGAGATGTGTTGATGCCATGAAATTTTAAATCAACTTATTTTTCCCTTAAAATGATACATTTTCTCAGTTTAAACATTTGATATGTCATCTATGTTGTATTCTGAATAAAATATTGAAATTTGAAACTTCCACATCATTGCATTCTGTTTTTATTCACAATTTGTACAGTGTCCCAACTTTTTTGGAATCGGGTTTGTATTATTCAGTCAAAACTATCAACATACTTTGATTCTGGTCAATGGTGTCAAAACAACATGTGCAAAATAAATAAACAACAAAGCACTCACTATTGTTTCTGCTAAAAGCCCTCAATATAATGTAAATGCATCTATTTCTCTATCCATTTATCCTCTCTGCTTTCTCCAGAGTTTATGCCATGGAATTGTTTTTTATTTTTTTGGGTGGGGGGGGGGTTGTTTTTGCATTTAACTACTTACAGATTTCTTCAGATGAATAGACAACATGTTCAGTGACTTCAGTAATGAGACTACTACTGTTTACAATCACTTAGACCAGAAATTTACTTTATGGAAGCACATAGATGCAAATGCGTGGCCAGCACTTTGCAAGTCTGGAATTGTGCATGCTTAACATACATTTTGGCACTACTAAGCAGCAGCCAACCTCAGTACCCCAGAGAGTGATATAGTTACTTCTACTCTGTAAATGTCTGTTTTTCTAACTACTTAAGAAAGTTCTCTTTAAACTGTTCCATAACCTGGGGTACGTTTCCCAAAAGCAAGTATTTATGCACGTTCCATTCGTTACCAATAGTTTTCAATGGTTAGCTAACCATAGTTAGCTAACGATGCTTTTGGGAAATGCACCCCTTATGCATTTATGCACATCCCCACTCAGCAAAAATGGAGCTTATTGAGAAAATGCTAAAATACGTATGCAAAGTATGTTTGAGGCCTCATCCTAACAGCTCAAACAATTAGTGAAATCTTTGCACATCTGTGCAATATACTGTTTTGTCCAAATAATTGTTTGCTCTCCAGCAGCAGGTCAAGATGATGACAACAAATTAGCATTTCAATCACTCATAAATGACAATGTGCACTGCCTTTAAACTTACTTAGGCCCCGTCCACACGAACGCGGTTATTTTTAAAACCACAGCTTTTTCTATGCGGTTAGGCCGTTCGTCCACACGCAAACGCAGCACCAGTTCACTGAAACCGAACATTTTTGAAAACACCTGCCAGGGTGAAGATTTTCAAAAACTCCGGTTGCAGTGTTATCGTGTAGACAGCGAAACCGGAGTTTTTGGCTTGTGACGTCGGCGCCTGCGCTGTTATCTCCGCCTACTGGATAATTTTTCAGGCTTCTGATTGGCCAACATGGCTTTACGATTGAGATTATATCACCACCTGTTGGTTTGGCATGCTCTTGACAGTGCTTCATAGCATGCGTTTTCGTTTTCATGTGAATGGAGATTTTTTTTTTTTAAACGGAAGAAGGAAAAACGTATAAAAAATACCTGTGTACGTGTGGACATGGCCTTAATCTCTTATGTGTGGCAGGTTATCCTTCATTAGGTGCAGATGCCTCTAATTAGTGAGATTCAACACATAATTTACCCATCACACCACACTAAATGACTGCTTAAATATTCATATGCTGACACCAAGAAGAGTAAAAACTTCAAGATGCATGAACAATCAACACAAATCTAAATAAACAAATACAGAAACATACATAAACACAACTGTAATATTTACATTAACATTGTTACATTTTAGACTCAATATTATCTGTTTTGCTCAATTTTGCAAACAAAAATAGTTCCATATAATAAGGGAATAAGTGTATTCTTATTTTGCAAATCTGCCAGTGGGGTAAGAAAAATAATCTTGTTTTCTGTTTGCATTAAGCTTATTTTTCTTAGCCCACTGGCAGATAATTTAACTTGTTTTAGGCAAAATGCCCCCAGGAAATAAGACTACATATCTTATGTAGTTTTTCATATAGAAATACATCTTGATTTAAGAATTTTTAGATATTTCTACTTTAAATAAGTAAAAAATACTGCAGCGTGAATGAACGAATTAGGTATTTAAACATTGCTTACACTTTAAAAAAAGGGGAGGAGATCGAAAGAAACTCTGGGTTTACCGAAGAAAACCTGCTCCTGACCAGGTTAGGTTAATTGATTAACGCCAATATATTGTTCATTCAGACTGATTCGCAAAAGTGGAACATGAACAAACACAAGAGGTGGAATTTATCTTATAAACCAATCACAGCCGAACATAACCAGTCATATCCAATTATAGCATCTATCTATCTATCTATCTATCTATCTATCTATCTATCTATCTATCTATCTATCTATCTATCTATCTATCAAATGTTTTGTCTCTCTATCTATCAATCTTCACATTTTGTTATGTTGCTGCCTTATGTTAAACTGCTTTAAATTACTTTTTTTCCACATAAATCTACACTCCATACACCATACTGACAAAGCAAAAACAGAATGGTCACAACTTCGTAAATGTATTAAAAATAAAAAAACTGAAATGAGTACATTGCATAAGTATTCAAAAACTAAATATTTCGCTGAAGCACCTGTACAGTCTCAAATCTTTTTTGTTTGATGTGACAAGCTTTGATCATAATCATTTGGCAATTATCTGCCATTCTTCTCCTCACCTCTTTACCTCTCAAGCTATGTCAGGTTGGATGGGAGCAAATGCACCTTTTCAAGTTTCTCCAGAATTATTTGATTGGGTTCAAGCTCAGGCTCTGGCTGGAATCTACACTCCATACACCATACTGACAAAGCAAAAACAGAATGGTCACAACTTCGTAAATGTATTAAAAATAAAAAAACTGAAATGAGTACATTGCATAAGTATTCAAAAACTAAATATTTCGCTGAAGCACCTGTACAGTCTCAAATCTTTTTTGTTTGATGTGACAAGCTTTGATCATAATCATTTGGCAATTATCTGCCATTCTTCTCCTCACCTCTTTACCTCTCAAGCTATGTCAGGTTGGATGGGAGCAAATGCACCTTTTCAAGTTTCTCCAGAATTATTTGATTGGGTTCAAGCTCAGGCTCTGGCTGGGCCACTCAAGGACATTCACAAAGTTGTCTATAAGCCACTCTTGCTGTGTACTTAGGGTCATTGTCCTGTTGGAAGGTGAGCCTTCTGCCCAGTCTGAGGTTCTGAATGCTCTGGACTGGGTTTTCATTAAGGCTAACTCAATATTTTGGTGCATTGAGCTTATCTCAAGAGTTCCTCAGTCCCTGCCACTGAAAAACAGCCCCACGGCATGAGGCTGCTACCAGCACACTTTACTTTTGGGGTGGTACTCTTCAGGTGATGAGCAGTGTCTGGTTTCCTTCAAACATGATGCTTGGAATTGAGGTTCATCAGACCAGAGACTCTTGTTTCTCAGAGTCTGAGAGTCCTTTAGGTGTTTTTATGCAAAATCCAAGTGTGTTTTCATGTGTCTTCACTGAGGAGAAGATTGAGTCTGGCCACTCCGACATAAAGCCCAGATCGGTGGAGTGTTGCAGTGATATTTGTCCTTCTCTAGATTTCTCCCATCTGCATATATGACCATGGAGCTCAACTAGAGTGATCATCATGGTCTTGGTCACCACTCTAATCAAGACCCTTTTCCATCAATTTCTCAGTTTGGCCAGGAGGTCAGCTCTAGGAAGAGTCATGGTTGTTTCAAACTTCTTCCATTAAGGGTAACAGAGACTATATGCTTCTGTGACCCTTCAATGAAGCAGATTTTTTTCTGAAATCTTCCCTAGATGTGTGGCTTGACGCAAACCTGTTTCTGAGCTCTACATGCAGTTACAGTATTTTGACCTCAGGGCTTGGTTTTTGCTCTGATATGCATTATCAGCTGTTAGACCTTTTATTAAGATGTGTGTGCCTTTCCAACTCATAACCATTCAATTGAATTTGCCACAGGTTAACTTCACTCGAAGTGTAGTAACATCTACAAGCAATATGAATGCTCCTGAGCTAAATTTCAACTGTCCCAGATGAATACTTATGCAATGGAATAATTTAAGTTTTTTTATTTTTTATAAATTTGCAAAGATGTTAAAAAACTGTTTTTTTGCTTTACCATTATGGTGTATGGAGTGTAGATTGATGTGGAAAAAAAAGTAATTTAAAGCAGTTTAGCATAAGGAATCAACTTAACAAAATGTGAAAAAAATGAAGGTGTATGAATATTTCCGCAAGGCAATGTATCTGTCTGTCTGTCTATCTGTATTTCTGTCGTCCTACCTAATCTATCCATTGTTTTGTCATTCTATCTGTCTGTTGTTCGTTTATCGATCCCCATTCCCATCCATCCATCCTTCTGTCTGTTATTTCATCCATCCATCTGCCCGCCTGACTCCCTACCCACAAACAGTCCATTTGACCTTTGTGTCTCTTGCATACTCACTGTGAGTCACAATCTTCAGAGTGCTGAACTATAAAACCTCACCTAAGGCACTTGTCTGTTTATGTTCCTACAAAGTTAAACTGATGCATTCCTCCTCTGCAAGGCTGTAAGCTGTTATTTTTCTGACGGTGATCTGTTCACATTTATATTGCTCATATCTAGCAGGCACTGCATAAAAGTCCAGACAGAAAAAAATAGATTTTTTTTTCAGGTGCTCAGGAGTTCTGTGATAATTAGTGACTTATGTGTGGGCTTAAGGATAATGCTTCTTTTATGATGCTAATATATCAGAGATACAGCAATGCGACAGTTACCACAGTAAAAGTTGTAAATTAAACATATGCCTCATTAGCATATTTTAGGGCAATTTAGAACGCAAAATGATAGATGAATAAACAGAATGCACAAACATTCATGCCCAAATGTGTTTACATTGTCTGAAGTTGGATGAGCAGTCTGCTCATATTCATTAGCACTCTTGGGAGTTTGTACTTGTTTCCTTGTGCTTGATTAGTTTGAAGGATGGGCTGCAACCTAATTATCATAGTGTCCATTATAGGACAAAATTAGTGTGACCTAAATCATAGTACATTAAAGGGGTCATATGATGTTGATTATTTTGTTTATTTGGTGTAATGAAATGTGTTTATGCGGTTTAAGGTTCAAAATACACATTATTTTCCACATACTGTACATTATTGTTTCTCCCCTATGCCCCGCCTTTCTGAAACACGTCAATTTTTACAAATCTCATCGGTCTAAAAAGTGAGGTGTGCTCTGATTGGCCTGCTATCCAGTGCGTTCTGATTGGCCGAATACCTCAAGCGTGTGACGGAAATGTTACGCCCCTTACCATACTGTGATGCCCTGTCTGGCCGGAGCGATGAAACAAAAACATTAAAACCCATTATAAATGAGGCATTTGTTTGTCCAGTGGGGACATAATTACAGATTATAATGACTTATACTGTCTGTTTATGCATTGCATCGCGCCGCGTAAACTCTTTAAAACTTATGATATGCTTATCATTGTTTTTCAGTATAACATAGAAACACGTGGAAAAAATTATCTACAAATACTGAAGCAGCAAACTTTGCAAAACACAACATTTATGTCACTGCCAAAACTTTTGGCCATGACTGTAGGCTGTAAATTATCCTACTTTTCTTTAGTTGTGTTTTTTTTTTTGGTTATTGTTGTTTTCATGTTAATTGGCGAGTGTGAGAATGGTGTCACTCCCCGGTGAGCGTGTGCCATCTAATTTACTCAGCCACGGCATTAGGTGCATGCTATAACAGGGAGTTATGGTGGAAAGTGTGCTATTAGCAGTGGGAGAACAAATCGGTTGTGAAATCTTCTGCCTCTAGGATGAACAGAGCGGTAGTTGTCTTTCTTACAGATGAGCAACTTGTTGCGCAACTTATCGAGAGTGGTGTTGTAATTGATGGAAGTTTCTGTCCAATCCTTCCTTTAGCTTCATTAACATCTAACATAATTTATGATTTATGCTTCTACTGCTGGATTGAGATGTTTTGAATGTGGTGACATTGGTCACAAGCGAACTGCTTGTCCTCATAAAGTTCAAGCGAACATTAATGAGGAAGATAATGTTACTAGGGTAATACGTGATGTAAATGAACTGGCTCTAGAGAATAGTCTAATGGAATGAACAGAAGAGGTAACTGAACAGGCCATAACTGAAGTGCATGAGAGTGATAATGAAGGAATTGAGGTTCAGGAAAATGCAGTTCAGGATGAAAGACAGTCTGTAATTGTACAAGATTTTATGGATGAGAATGTTTTGAGTTCTGAGACTACAAGTACTAGTGGAGTTGGGATGCTCAATCAGAAAATGGAAAGTAAGCCTACTGTAGAAGGCCTAGTAGAGGAAGGAAATAAATTTGAAATGAGGGATGAGGATACATTCTCTCAAATGTCAGGTTTTTCTTAAACAGGGTCTCAAATGGAAGATAGTAATCTTTATTTTCTACAAGAGATAAATAATTTTTTGGATGAGACATTTGGAAGAATGACAGAAATAAGAGATTTTTTTCCGGATACTGAAAAATTTGTGAAATCGGTCGTCAAATTGCAGTGTACTGTTGGATTGGATGAATTGAATGGAAAAAAGAGATTTCGAATGAAGAAACTGCTTAGAAAACTAAGGAAGTGTAAAGGTTCATTTTCAGACAAACAAAACAATGTTCTGCTCTTTTCTGTCTCTTTATCTTTTATTAACATGGGGCTTATGCGAATAGGCTCTTTTATAAATATAAATTTATAAATAAAGTGAGAGATCAAAATAAAAGAGCTATACTATCATAATTTATGAAAATTAGGAAAATTGATGTTGTGTTACAGACTCATTCTGATAAGTCTAACGAAATATAGTGGGGCTTATGGTGGGAGAGGAAATATGCGCTCAGTCATGGTTCAAGTACAAGTGCTGGTGTTGCTGTTTTATTTTCAAAAACTTTAACTGTTGATATTTTCAAAATTGAAAAAGTAGTACCTGGAAGGGTATTATTTGTCCATGCATAAGTTGAAGTAATTAAATGTTTATTTATTAATGTCTATGCACCAAATGTTGTGTCAGAATGAATTGAGTTAGTTTTAAATATAAAGAATCATATTTTGCAATATGATAAAAATGTTTGCATAGTTATGACCAGAGACCGGAACTGCACTGAAGATTTTAAGGTTGATAGTAATAGGTCCGTGTATCTTTTGGTCATTTGATTTTTTGTTTAATATTGAAAGTAGAAAAATTAGAAAAGGCTCCTTTTTCATTTTTTTTTTCATTTTTTGCAAAAAACAAAAAACAAGAATTCGGCTTAAATTTTCGTTTTCCGTTCAGGGATAGAAAAATTAATAAACAGCTTGAATATTCGATTTCTACACGTGGGTGGGAATTAAACGCCCCTTTCTGCTGATTGGTCAGACAAAAAAAGATCAAACCCTGCTGTCATCAGCTCTTCTGCAATTCCGCGCAGCAGAATACTAGTCCTCTGCTGCTGCAGTTGTACGGATTCTTAAACAGTTTTATTGCAACTCCATTAATGTTTTTCATCAAATAACCAGACAAATGAATGGCTCGACACAACCCGTTCTGTGGCAGAGCCTAGACAGGGCTTTTTTCTGTGTATACCAGCAGTTCTCAATGTGATAGGGGGTCCGCAAAATAATTTGCTATAGCCTACCATATTTTCCAAACTGTAAAGTCACTTTTTATCATGATAGATACTGTGATTTATTCTAAAGTGACTTAAATAATGCATTTAACATCAAATAACCTTAACCTGTTAGCCATCCAGTGTGCCACCTGCGGTACACTGCATACTTTGAGGGTTATCTTCGTGAAAAAAAAAAGAAGGGTATACGTGTCTGTAACGAGAGGGGCGGGGCCGAGAGCCATGGGAACAGAGCGAGGCCGGTGGAGTAATTGCGAATGCGCGACACCTGCGCCACTCACCGGTCTCGAGTCTCACGGAGGAGCTCCGGAAGGATACAAAGGAGGAGTGACGACAGGGAAAGATGAGAGAGGACCAGGCCTGGATTTTATTTTGTGTTTTGGTTTTGTTTGTGCCCGCCAGTCATCCGCGAGGGGCTGTCGCGCTATTTTGTGTTTATTTTATTATTAAAGTTTCTTTGAGTGTTCGCCGGTTCCTGCCTCCTTCTTCCCGACTTATGAACTTTGTTACAGTGTCATATACCTTTGGAAAGCTGATATTCTTTTTCATTTTAAGATACCCAACACAGTGTATCAACACAGCAGGTACAATCAGTGTCTTTGTCAGACCAACAACAACCAAATAAACAATAACAAAACTGAAGGAACTCACTTATGGAGCCTCTTGTTAGTCCACTAGTTCATTACATTCCAACAAAAGTAAAACTATTCCAAAAAAATAGTGTAGTTACACTGTAAAGGGTCCAGACTATCCAATTCAGTGAAATATTTAGTCCATAACACCTTTATATGTTGATAAACATCCACAGAATGTAGTAGTATCATTTCATATTATTATCATTCTGAAGTATAGCTTGTGTTTGCATGTAAACAAAACCGGACAATTTAAGTCAAAATGGCCACTGACCTCTGCCCTTTTGATTGATACCTTATTTGAGTCAATAGCTGAATCTATGAGGTGTTTACAGGCAGCGATAGCCAACTAGCATTCAGGATGAAGGATGAGGCAGCCTCTCTTTGATCGACAGTAGACCGATCCAATTGCATCAGAGTTTGCAAATGACTGTTGAAGTTGCACAGCCAATGAAGTTCTGAACAGAATAATATGCTGTTTTAGTGGGCAGGTTTAACATATTGTGCGTCGAATCTGTGCGCACAGGATAATGGAGACTGGTGCGTCTGTGCGTAAGGAGCGCTGTATGAGAGATAACGGGGGAAAGGTGGTTATAGGTAAAAAGCTATCAAAGAGAACGCGAAAAACAAACATTTTGTTCTAAGAAGTTGTTAAACAATGTATAACAATAAAATTGGCCGGACAATAAAAGTGTGTTTTGACGGAGCGAGCGATATTTCATCCATTGAAGTAGATGATAGGAGATGGGTTTTGGATGGAGGACAGGTCACACTCAAAAAGTAAGTGTTTTATTATAAGAGGAGATGATTTTGGATGGTGGTTTTGTCACACTCAAAAAGTAAGTGTTTTATTATATTATATAATTATATTTATATATATTTTACATATAATTATGTATATTATACATTTGACTGTATATATTGAGGTATGTGTTTGTGGTGTTCTTGATAACTTCTGTCATGTGTGTGTGTGTGTGTGTGTATATGTGTTTGTCAAATCAAATCAAATAAAATCTCTTTATTGTCACACAAGTGTAACGATGGTGAAATTCTTGTGTACAAGACTCTGTTCCATGGCAGTGCAAGCAACAAGATATGAAAAATTTACAGTATACATAAATAACAATATACACATTTTATACAATATACAATTTTTTCACAATATACAATAGACAATTTTTTTTATTTTATTTTTTTTAATATGTGTATATTATGGAAAATATACACATTTCCATAATATACACATAGTACACAATATACTCAAGAGACTTACAAATGTATAGCTTTTATATATGACTTACAGTGATGTACGGTATACAGTAGTGTTTTATTGTGAAGTTCAGTGCAGTAGTTTGTTGTGCAGAAGAGAAGATGGAGGTGCATGTGTTCTCTGCTACGCAGTGCAAGACATGCTACCGTGTTGTCAGAGTCAGTGTACTGGTGTGTAGATGTGTGTGATTATCGTTTTGCTATCTGGTTCAGGTCCTGAAATGCACCACCAGCTCCTTGGTCTTCTTGATGTTCAGAGAGAGGTTGTTGTTGTGGCACCAGTTAGTCAGTTAGTGCACACCTCTTCTCTGTGTGTGTGTTTTATGTGTTTGTGTTTGAGGTGTTCTTGCTAACTTCTGTCATGTGTGTGTGTGTGTGCGCGCGTGTTATATGTGTTTGTGATTTGAGGTGTTCCTGCTAACTTACGTTGTGTGTGTTGCTTTTTTTTATATCACAGACAATCATCTGACATTGAATCGAGTGAAGTCTGGGAGCCAATCAGTAAAAAGCCATATGCTGAGGGACATGATGACAGCACCTCTGAAAAAAATCGTAAAAAACACTACATAATGTGTTCATGGTTCAGTTACTATGTGTCAGCAATTATTGACAGTGAATCTGGATAAGAAATGGAATAGGTCTAAGTGTAAGCTTTCATTAGAGCCCAACATTATGACTGTACATTAAAGCATTCAAGAATTGCAGCATTTTATGTGTCATTGGTTACAAAGGGTCATTTGGAGTCTCCAAGTGGCTTTTTTTGGGAAGCGCCTAGACATAAATTTAGATAAACATGTGTAAAATGTCTCAGGTTACTTATGTAACCATGGTTCCCTGAGTAGGGAACGAGACACTGCGTCCTCTAGGGTCGCTATGGGGAACGCCTCATCGTGACCCGTGTCTGAAGCATACATTGAAAAAACACCAACAACACGTTGACCGGCGACAGCCATGACATCACTACTGGTGCGACTATAGTATAAATAGGCACCGGCAGCACACATCATCCACTTCTTCGTCTGAAGCTTGCGTCCGCAGCATGGCAAGAAACCTAGAGGACGCAGTGACTCGTTCCCTACTCAGGGAACCATGGACTATGTCTACGGCTATAATGCTGGAGTGGCTAGCAGTAAATCTGTAGCAGACACCCAGCTCTCATCGAGAGGGAGCTCAACCTACAGAATGTTCCAATGGTGGAACAGCTAGCAGTTATTTAGCTGAGGGAGCAACACACCCAGTTCTCAATTCGAGAAGGGGGCTCAACCTGCAGCATGTTCCAAAGCTGGAACAGCTAGCAATAATTTACTTAGCTATGAGAGCAACACACCTAGTTCTCAGTATGTCCTCTGAACCTCTTTCACCTAACATTTACTTTAAAGGGGTGGTCTATCAGCAATTCTGTAAAAGACAATATCTCCCTTTGCATTGAACTTTGAGCATCGTAACTTTGCAGATGTTTCTTTTATGCTCAAACAGCAACATTACATACTCAACTTAAAAAAGTGAAATCATAATCAGTAATCCTTTAAATACCCCTGAAATCGAATATTCAAGCTGTTTATTCATTTTTCTACCCCTGAATGAAAAACTAAAAATTAAGCCGAATTCTTTTTTCGTTTTTTGCAAAAAATGGAAAAAACTAAAAAGGAGCCATTTCTCATTTTTCTACTTTCAATATTAAACAAAAATTCAAATGACCAAAAGATACAAGGGCTGTAATAGTGAAGAACCTCCTTTTCAATTAGGTGTAGTGCTCTCTAGTGATTCAAGAACATGATTTAAGTGATGTCTGGAGAAATAGGAATAAAGGGATAAAACAGTATATATGGATTAAAGCAAGTAATAAGGAAATTAAGGGGGTTAGATGTGATGGGTTTTATATGAGTAAGTCTTTTAATAATAGAGTGATGGATGCTGCTATTACTCCTAGTGGTTTCTCTGACCATCATATGGTAACTATAGATATAAATGAAAAAAATATATATATTAACTCTTAGATCACATTATTATTTGCATTTTAATAAGGAATTATTATATATAAGTTGTTTTGTGAGTTTTACTCATCTTTGGGAAAAATACAAAAATTACAAAAAATAATTATGAAATTAAAAGTCAATGGTGGGAGGTCGGAAAAGGTGCATATTAAAATTTTCTATCAAAGTTATGAGTCTCAAGTATCACTTAAAGTTGGAGATACAGTGCAAGAATTGCAATGTGAAATAGGAGAAATGGCAAAGATTATGTTGGACAGTGAAGAAGGGATTAACAAAACTGGTGAATTGAGCAAGAAGTTAGAATTGAAACATCTCTTACAAAAGCAAGTTAAAAATGCTTTAACAAGGTACCGTTTTTGTCCTACTAAGGTGTAACGTGGAGACGTGACAATGGGCTTGAGGATCCAAGTGCAGGCTTTATTTACAAGAGTGGTCAGAACACAAGGCAAGGCAAGACAAGACAACAAGGACCTTGGAAACACGGGAAAACACAAAGAGGTAACAGGCTATCAATAATCAGCAAAGTGTGTGTGGATGAGTGCAACCTTTATTGTGTGACTAATGGAGGAAACAAGACACAGGTGAATGCAATAAGTGATGATGAGTCCAGGCAAAAGATTATGGGGAATGTAGTCTGTGAGCATGGCAAGAGTCAGGGGTGGAGTGCCTTCTGTTGGAGTTCATGGGCACTCCAGCTAGAGATCGTGACACCTCTGGAGGTTCTGCAGCGGATGCCTCTGGAGCAGACTCATGGACAGGAGAAGTCTCTGGCATGGACTCAGGGACTGAAGCGGGCTCGTGAGAGGACTCAGGGACTGGACAGGATGCCACCGCCACCTCTGGGCGAACTGCGGTGGTGTGTGTGGCCCAAACACATAAAATGGCGACTGCCATTACAGGGAGTACTGAGTCCAGGGGAACAGTCTCTGTGAGGACCAGTGCTGAGGCCCTTGGGATGCCTGCTGCTCTGGCCGACATCAGCGAAAGATCCTCCACACTGGACGCCAGCCTCGGATGCCTTGGAATTGACCTTGAGGCACTGGGAAAGGCCATGACGTGATGAGAATCTGGAACGGTGGCCATGACGGGACGAGACTCTGGAATGGCAGTCATGATGGGATGAGATTCTGGAATGGCGGCCATGACGGGACGAGACTCTGGAACGGCGGTCATGACGGGACAAGACTCTGGAAAGGGAGATACTGCAGGAGTGCTATATTCCTCCTCGACAACACCCACAGTAAATGCAGAGCCACTCAGTTGCAGTGCAATATCGATATACCGTTCAAGAGTCCAAATAGGGTCATGTAGTGGCTTAAGGAAGCTGAGCGGTTCAGAAAGCCCTTAATGAAAAAATATAATCAGACATACCTGGTCAAAAGGTGTTAAATGAGTCGGTCCAATAAAGTCCCCCACATAGTCCTCAATGGGTTGATCTCCCTGATGGAGATGAATTAACTGTTCTGCTGGGTCCATGATAAACCTTCCCAGATAGCAAAATTCCTGAGGCCCAGATCAGGTCCACATCTGACACTTTCATCTGGCCAACATACTGCGTGAAATGATGGCATTTGGGCAGTCCCGTTCTTTTTGGCAGATTTGGGCCTCAAGTAAGCCTTAGCATTGCTGCATGTAAGCTAACCAAATAAACCAAAACTGGCCCTAATGTGGGCCACAGTTGATTTTTATTATAACCCTGGTCTTCCCCACATTCCTCATGTGGCCCACATGCTGCATGGAATGTTGGCATTTTGGCAGTGGTCTACAAGCAGGCCCCTACACAGCCACATTTAAGATAATAATGAACTAAATAAACCATAAATATACATTATCTGGGCCACACTAAGCCTTAAATGAATTATGCATCAACAATACTCAACATTGTAAAGAGAAATTTAAAAATGTCCTCTGTAAATGTTCAAATAAGTTCCAGAAATATGTCCTACTTGATAAAACCATCCCGACCCAAGTTTTGCACAAGCAGCAATTAATATGTCACAGAGAAATATTCAAAGACATATTCCAATACTTTAAAAACTGTTCTTCTCAAGTTTCATCTTAAATGCTTCTCACTCAGACTCTACCTTCACAGTAAGTATGTGAGTGTCATAGCTACGCTGTGTTAAAGAGCGCACAACAAAGATGAAAGGTTACATAGCATAAGTCTTTAATCCAACAAGGGTAAATCCAAACACGGTGTAGCACAGTAACATTGTAGACATAAGACCAGACAAACTCAAAGTGAACATACAGGAACTTAAGTAATCAGACCAAACAAGGATAATTAACTAGGCACACCTGATGTAACGAATCAGCTCATGGGAAATATGAATAATTAATCATAACTAGTTATAATTAATTATGAATATTTTAGATCCGCTGTAGATATTTAGCTGACCTCTCAGGGTCAACTGTCTTGTCAATTCTAAGAACGTTAATTTCCTGGTTAAGGGAAATCACTTTCTTACTGTACAATTCTACAAAAGCTTGTAGCAATTTGTTAAATCTAGCTAACAAAATATATATTGTGTGTTGATTGGTCCAGACGCTACACTGAACAGAATAATAAAGTCCAAACAAGGATAATTAACTAGGCACACCTGAACAGAATAATACAATCAACACAACAAGGGAAACGGTGCAAAAGGAAAACAAAGTCCAAATTAAAAGTAAGAGTAAGAGTACAATCATTATAGTGCACTTCTGTTTTTATGCTGCACAGTACACATCAAAAAAACTTCAACCAAAAGCATGTTTCAAAAAATAAATTGCTGCGTATGTAGCCTCCTTAAGACTCACATCCAGATCACCCTGCATCAGTTAACTGTGTTGCATCCTACTAAAAGTAGCCAAATTCTATTAGGCCATATTTACAATTTCAAGCTTCCATGTCAATTAGCCAGTGTCAAGTTTTACATCCAAGAAGTGGCCTCACTTGTCAAGTGTTACAACCAGAAGTAGTCCTCGTCTGTTTTATAATATATGGGGCATATTTGCCATGTCAAATGTGGGACAAGTTGGCTTACACACTGACTGGCCAATGCTGACTGTGTCATATATTTGCCAAAAGGGGCCTAAAGTGTATTAATTATTTGGGCAATATTTGTCATTTTATATTTATTATATTTATGCCACATTTGTGGCATCATATAAGGGCCACTTTAGGCTCTCAGCCACATTAGCCAGTGCTCACTGTGCCATATCTTTACCAAAACTGGCCCGGATACGGTTTAGGATAACTGTGCCACATTTGTGGCATCATATGCGGGCCACCTTAGGCTCACAGCCACATTAGCCAGTGCTCACTGTGCCATATCTTTACCAAAACTGGCCCGGATACGGTTTAGGATAACTGTGCCACATTTGTGGCCTCATATGCGGGCCACTTTAGGCTCACAGCCACATTAACCAATTCTCACATGTGCCATACCTGGGCCACAGTTGTGGCATCATATGCGGGCCACCTTAGGCTCACAGCCACATTAGCCAGTGCTCACTGTGCCATACATTTTCCAAAACTGACCCAGATACGATTTAGGATAACTGGGCCACATTTGTGGCATCATATGTGGGCCACTTTAGACTCACAGCCACATTAGCCAGTGCTTACTGTACCATATATTTGCAAAAACTGGTCCAGATACGCTTTAGGATAACTGGGCCACATTTGTGGCATCATATGTGGGCCACTTTAGACTCACAGCCACATTAGCCAGTGCTTACTGTACCATATATTTGCAAAAACTGGTCCAGATACGCTTTAGGATAACTGGGCCACATTTGTGGCATCATATGTGGGCCACTTTAGACTCACAGCCACATTAGCCAGTGCTTACTGTACCATATATTTGCAAAAACTGGTCCAGATACGCTTTAGGATAACTGGGCCACATTTGTGGCATCATATGTGGGCCACTTTAGACTCACAGCCACATTAGCCAGTGCTTACTGTACCATATATTTGCAAAAACTGGTCCAGATACGCTTTAGGATAACTGGGCCACATTTGTGGCATCATATGTGGGCCACTTTAGACTCACAGCCACATTAGCCAGTGCTTACTGTACCATATATTTGCAAAAACTGGTCCAGATACGCTTTAGGATAACTGGGCCACATTTGTGGCATCATATGTGGGCCACTTTAGACTCACAGCCACATTAGCCAGTGCTTACTGTACCATATATTTGCAAAAACTGGTCCAGATACGCTTTAGGATAACTGGGCCACATTTGTGGCATCATATGTGGGCCACTTTAGGCTCACAGCTACATTAGCCAATGCTCACATGTGCCATATCTTTGCTAAAACTGGCCCAGATACGTTTTTATGTACCTGGGCCACATTTGCTGAAACATGTGGACCACATTTGGTTTACACCCTGATTAGCCTTTGTCGATAATGCCACATTTTTGCCAAAGGTGGCCCACATTTGGTTGGCATTATTTGGGCCATAATCACTGTTTACCACATGGGACACTTTAGAGTCACATTCAGATTACACATTGCCGTCAACACAGCATCTTTACCTAGAGAGGCCCACATGTGATTAGATACATTTAGGCCATTTTTGCTGTTTTACATATAGGCCACTTCAGGCTTACATCCATTTTGTCCGGGTCATAAGAAGGCCAGCAGTGCCATATCTTTGCCTTAAGTGGCCTACATCCATATGCTATCTGGGTTGGATGCTCGATAAAGCTGCTGGATCCAGGTGTGGCTGATTATTCTGTAAGGTGGAGACGTGACAATGGAGTTGAGGATCCAAGTGCAGACTTTATTTACAAGTAGTGATGGGACGATTGATACTGAGGCGCCGAAGCTCCGATGCAGTTTTCAAAGCACTATTGTATCACACACTGTGCCTATGCATGTATCAAAATGACAATACCACATGATTGATGATGTTTGAAGCTTCGAACGTCATGCAGTATCGGAAGGTGAGGAGAGCTGGTTTGAAAAAATTTGGCGCTTCGCATGACTCTTGTGTTTAACTTTACATTGACTTGGTGTGTGTGTGTACACTTATTTGGGATTCAGTAGAATAGTTTAGAATAACCTCAACACCAGACAGAAACTGAATGCACGTCACACCTCTATTGCATTTTATCATGTTCTAGCTGGGGTCTCAGAGACCCCGAACAGCTCACCCAAAATATTTTTGCTACTACTCACGTCAATTATTAATTATAATCACACACTTGTATATTTTATATTATTGATCAATATGTGAATCTATTGACCGGACTACACATGACACGAGTTGGCACAGATGAAAAACTTTTTCAAACCATCCTCTGCTCCGCAATGTTTAGTTAGATAGGCTGGAGAAACCATGTCTGACCACCAGATGTCGCTAATGCACACTGTGTTAAAAAGCTTCGAGTGATGAACCATTTTTCGGCACAATTTGATGAAAGCCTCAAACAGTTTAGAAAGCCTCGGTTTCCCGTCACTATTTATAAGAGAGGTCAAAACACAAGGCAAGGCAAGAAGACAAGACAACAAGGAAATTGGAAACACGGGAAAACACAAAGACGTAACAGGCAATCAATAAACAGAAAAGTGCAACCTCTATAGTGTGACTGATGGAGGTAAGTGATGATGAGTCCAGGCAAATGATTATGGGTCTGTGGTTCAGGAGTGGCTTAACAAGAGGAATACGACAACTGTAGCCAAATTCCTTGACACGTCTGTGTGTGGTGGCTCTTGATGCCTTGACCCCAGCCTCAGTCCATTCCTTGTGAAGTTCACTCAAATTCTTGAATTGATTTTGCTTGACAATCCTCATAAGGCTGTAGACATTGTAGTCGGGGGAGCAGCGGCGCGCTCGTGAAGCTCAGGCAGCGCAGATTCAGGACGCCTTTGCCTAGCATCCATCTGGCGAACCTCCACTCTCTACCCAACAAAATCAGCTCTCCGTGCCCACCTCCGTCTGTCAGTGGATCAACAGCTTCCTGACAGACAGACAGCAGCTAGTGAGGCTGGGAAAATACACATCCAGCACCCGTATAATCAGCACTGGAGCTCCTCAGGGTTGTGTTCTCTCCCCACTGCTCTTCTCCCTGTACACCAACGACTGCACCTCTAAAGACCCCTCTGTCAAGCTCCTGAAGTTTGCAGATGACACCACACTCATAAATCTCATACAGGATGGTGACGAGTCTGCTTACAGTCAGGACTCATAAACTTATTTATCTAACACACATACTCAGTCTACATTTCAATTTGCACATAATATACTTGTACATACAAATGTCTATTGTTATATACCTGTACATACAATTGTCGATATGTTTTTATTCCTTATTCACTTGTTCTATTTTTTTAATTATTTTTATTTTTTATTATCTGTGTTTTTGTTCTGTCACTGCCATTCTGTTACACTGTGGAAGCTTCTGTCATGAAAATAAATTCCTTGTATGTGTAAACATACCTGGCAAAATAAATAAAGCTCATTCTGATTCTGATTCTGATTCTGATTTCTTGGGTAAAACTGTTATAAAGAGATGTGTCTGGTGATGGTGAGAGGAGGGTTGAGTGCATCAGTTCCTGTAAAAATGGGAATTAGGCAAGGATGCCCACTATCTGGATTATATAGCATGAATTATATAGCATTACCATTTAACCATTATTAAGAAGAATTAGAAGAGCTCTTAAAGGGTTTTTATACCAAATGATTTTAATTGTAATAAATTTGTGTTATCTGCTTATGCTCATGATATAAAGTTCTGGCATAAAACTTTAGATGGTGCAGTCTGATAGGTCTAACTCAATCTGACCTAATGATGTCACATTATCACATGGCACAGTTAATTGGTTTTCTCCTGTATCAGTAGCCAATGAGCTCGCTGCTCAACATTCAAATATATGATTAGTGCTTGCAGTAGCAGTTGCAGCTTGCTTCAGAACAGCAAAATCAGCATCTAAGATAAGTGAATGCTCTTCTAATCCATATCGCTGTGTGTATTGCGTGGTCTGCCTAATTGAATTAAAAAAATTAGCAACCATAATCAAGTTTAAACTAAAGCTGGGCTCACACTACAGGAGTTTTAAAATCCTAACCGATTATGAAATCTGGTTGCAGCACACACATAAGGAGAATCTTTGCAGATTATCTTCTCTCAAATCTTAAACATGCACACACTACAAGATTTGAACATCATGGTGCATCACACACTACAATATATTAAGATTATCATGCCAGAGGGAGCGCCTCACGTGATCGCCTCGTGACCAGGGGCGTGTCTACGTGGTGGCCAGGGGTGGCACCGGCCCCTCCCTGAAATCTGGCTGGCCACCCCAGGTGCCCCTCCCCTCACCAGATATCTTGCGATAGGCTTGTTTTTAGTAAATTTATAACTGCATCTGGCAGTGGCGGATCCTGTGTAGGCAGCTGCCTAGGGCCGCTTTCTTCTCTTCTTTATACTTAATTTTAAGCGGTTTTTATAGCGTGATCTTAATGACAAATGTAGAGGAGCACATAATGTTACGCGATCCATGGAATGCGTGAGCAAGAATCTCACCACAAGAATCCGCAAGCGGGTTTTCTTCACTCACACAAAACTGGACGTATGCTTTTAACTATACATTGTTTTTATATTTTATGAATTGGCTCTGCTCTCGCTCAGATATTGCATGTACACACTCAAATGTTGTCCTCGTATTACTGAACATCAGAAGAGCTTTTTTTTCTAATTCAGGTGAAAAGTAGCCAAGGCTTTTCTTACTAAAATGGAAGCAAACTGGTTATAGTCAGCCTTCTCTAGTTATTTATTTAATTATTTAATACTTATTTTAGTTAAGTGCTTAAATTGTAGATATGCATTTATTAAATTATTTTATCTAGTGCATTTGTATTTTGCTGTTTTTGTAGGCTATACAATAAAAGCGTACCAACCAGAAATAATCGCTGAGGGTGCTTCTGTCATTAGTGAGGGTGCTCTAGTCTTAATGCACATTTTATCCCATCTATTGCTATGGTTATCACTATGTCAATCACTACTACTTTGAGCGAATCCAGCATAAATATTGAGTGGCTCGCACGTCTAGACTGGTTCACCGAAGGGAGGAGAACTGAAGGCTGAAGTACGATGGGCTGCGGTGCTGATGAGGGGACTTTAGGGACATACCCCACTCGAGGGGACAGAAATGTTTTGGCCAAACCAGGCACAAAGTCAAGATAGGAAGGGGCCACAGAAAGGGCCTGTAAATCCCCAACTCTCTTAAGAGAAGATAACGCCAGAAGAAAGGTAGTCTTTATCGTAAGAAGGCGATCAGAAATCTCTTTGATAGGTTCGAACGGAGGCCTACAGAGAGCTTCTAGCACCACTGCTAGGTCCCATGTAGGGACACGAGATCGTACCAGAGGCCTCAGCGCACCATGGAGGAAACGTGTAACTAGGGGGTGTCTCCCCACTGAGATGCCACCGAGAGGGGCGTGGTAGGCCGCAATGGCCACCACGTAGACCTTCAGGGTGGAGTGGGTTAACCCTGTAGATAAACGGGCCTGCAGGGACTCCAGTACTGTTAAGCTTCTGCTGGTCTGGTTCCCCGAAGGGAGGAGGACTGAAGGCCTGAAGCACGATGGGCTGCGGTGCTGATGAGGGGGCTTTAGGGACATACCCCACTCGAGGGTACAGAAATGTTTTGGCCAAACCAGGCGCAAAGTCAAGATAGGAAGGGGCCACAGAAAGGGCCTGTAAATCCCCAACTCTCTTAAGAGAAGATAACGCCAGAAGAAAGGTAGTCTTTATCGTAAGAAGGCGATCAGAAATCTCTTTGATAGGTTCGAACGGAGGCCTACAGAGAGCTTCTAGCACCACTGCTAGGTCCCATGTAGGGACACGAGATCGTACCAGAGGCCTCAGCGCACCATGGAGGAAACGTGTAACTAGGGGGTGTCTCCCCACTGAGATGCCTCCGAGAGGGGCGTGGTAGGCCGCAATGGCCACCACGTAGACCTTCAGGGTGGAGTGGGTTAACCCTGTAGATAAACGGGCCTGCAGGGACTCCAGTACTGTACCGACTGGGCAGCTAGCTGGGTCGAGCTGTAAGTTTCCACTTCCAAGCGTACAGTTTCCTTGTGGAGGGAACTCTGGATTGGAGGATGGTCTCAACAACCTCAGTTGAGAGACCGGAAGGGGCCACACCCATAACTTCCACAGCTCCGGGCGGGGGTGAACTATCGTGCCCTCCGCCTGTGAGAGGAGGTCCCTCCTGACGGGAATCTCCCATGGAGAGCCCGGTGGAGCTGGATGAATCAGAGAGCACCAGAGGGGACATTGCGATGTCTTCTGAGTCGCAAACAAGTCCACCTGAGCCTGGCCAAAAATACTCCATATCTGCTTCACCACCTCGGGGTAAAGCATCCATTCCCCGGGCCTCGGCCCCTGCCTCGACAGGATGTCTGCTACCACATTGAGATGCCAGAAGGTGCAAGCGGGGCGTCGAGGAGGAAGACCCTGTCGAGGAGGAAGACCCTGTCTTATCAGAGCTAAGCTCCTCGCCCTCATCCAGTTCTTTCAGCAGGTCAGCCTGGTACGCCTGTAACACAGACATTGTGTGCAGACACGCACCGGCCTGACCCGCTGTCGCGTACCCCTTGCCCACCAGCACTGATGTTGTACGCAGCGGCTTGGAGGGCAGTGCCGGAGCATTTAAAGACGATGCCATGCCTGGGGACAGATAGCTAGCTAGCGTCTGTTCAAAAAGTACTTTTATCTAAAACTAACTTTTATCTGCACAAGAGAGTAAAATGGCATGCATCTGCTAACTTTGTCCATCTCATTAATGCATGAACAAAGTAACAAGCTGTTACGCTGCCGCTGGGACTGATGAAGTGGAGAAAGCAACAGCAGTTATCAAATTATTACTAAATTATGATATTTGCTCAGGTGGGTGCTGGGGTCTTATCTATCAGAACATAGTAATACATGCGGTTCACATGGCTCTTCGGAGCAGCAGCAGTACATATGTCTTGGTGATAGATCTGCTTGTTGGGGGGTGTTTTGTTCTTGTTTTTCCTTCTTTGTCTCCTGCTTTGTGGGGCGTTATTTCATGTATGTTATATTTGCAGCAGCAATATTTCTTACATGATCACAGCAGCATGTTGTGGATGTACTGGCAGTAGCAAGTCTCGGTACTTGCTCTGCCGCAGAAGCAGCGTAGAAGATCTATACCGCCAAGACCAAATACATTAACATTGTCATGTACATTACCATGCAAATCCCTCCGAGAGTTGTGATGACAGAACAGTTTTTATAAATGGACAAGAAGAAGTCATCAATCTTACAAAAAGTATAGAGGTGTATGAAAAGGCATCCACTGCAAAAGTAAACTGGAGTAAGAGTGAAGGATATGCAGTAGGTAAATGGATCAATCAAAGGCTTCCAGATTTACCGGGAAGGTTAAAGTGGGGGAGAGAAGGTTTTAAAGCAGGGCTGTCCAAACTCGGTCCTGGAGGGCGGTGTCCTGCAGAGTTTAGCTCCAACCCTAATTAAACACACCTGAACCAGCTAATCAAGCTCTTACTAGGCATAGAAACGTCCAGTCAGGTGTGTTGAGGTAAGTTGGAGCTAAACTCTGCAGGACACCGGCCCTCCAGGACCGAGTTTGGACAGCCCTGTTTTAAAGCTTTGGGTGTTTTATTGGATTCTTCTAGGTTTCAGGAGAAACATTCTGAGGGACTGCTGAAGAAGGTGGTGGCCCGATTGTCTAGATGGTGATGGCTATTACCACAAATGTCTTACAAGGGGAGAGTTTTGGTCATTAATAATTTGGCTGTGTCCACATTGTGGCATAGGTTAATGGTGGTTGAACCACCAGAAGAATTGGTGACTTCTATACAAAAGAGACTAGTTAATTTCTTCTGGAATGGTAAAGATTGGATTCGTGCTGCACAACTTTATTTGCCTCCTTGTGGAGAACAAGGACTAATAGACATTAAGAGCAGAATTCAAGCTTTCAGATTGCTTTCAGCCCAAAAACATTTGTGTAGAAAAGACTTGTTATGGACTCGTACCGCTGGTGCAATACTGCGAAGAGTAGAATGGTTGAATTATGATCTACATCTTTTTTTGGACACAAATTCAAGAGATGGACTTAAGAGAGATCACATCTTTTTTTATAAATCAGTGTTACAAGCATGGACTAAATCTTTCAAGATTAAAAGAGTATTTGAAATCCCTAAATACTCGGTGTTGGAGGAACCACTCTTTCATAATCCAGTGGTCCAATGTACACTGATGTCTTCTAGGAGTGTACAGGAGAACATGCTGAGAAGAAACTGTACAAAGCTAAAAGATTTGGTCAATCCAGATGGAAGTCTGTGGAGGATATAATGTTCTTCACGGGACTGTGATCTCCATGCCTGGCTCCTCAGTTTTTGGAGGAAATACGCTCTTTTTTTTTGTTTTGCCGGGACATTGTAGAGAACTTATACAAAGAGAAGATTAGAATTAACCCACTGACATTTTACCTCAGAAACTGTTAATTTCTTCAACCTGTGACACCAGTGTGTTGGAAGACCAACCTATAGAGAGTTTTGAAACTTTTGAGACATGGACAATTGATGAAATGTCTAAAAGGTTTTACATAAACTATGTGTTAAGACTGTTCACAAAGAGGCACTGAAGGAGCGGCAGCCATTGAAGAGGACAAAGTGGAGGTCCCTGTATAAGTTTCCATTAGAGAAGCGAACTAGACATTTGCAGTGGAGACTTATTCACGGGGCGATAGCTACAAACAGATATGTGTCTCACCTTAATCCAGCAATAAGAGGGAAGTGTGAGTTTTGTGGTGAAGAAGAGACCGTATAACATTTGTTTTTGAATTGTAAGCGATTGGAGGAGCTTTTTAAAGTTTTTATTGAATGGTTTAGAGTTTTTGTTGAAACATCTTTCAGAATGTACTTTTGTAGGGGGTGTAAAGTATAGAATGTCAAAAAAGACAATATTTGGCCTCTTAAACTATGTCATTGGTACAGTCAATTTGGCAATTTGGAAGACCAGAAAAAAATTAACTACTTGGTGTAGGTGGAGTGGACCCAGTGAAAATGTTGAAGGGCTTAATTGCAAATAGATTGAAAATCGAATTTTCTTACTATGATTTGGTGGGAGATTTAATAACTTTCAGAGGAAAATTGGTGTGTAGGTGGAATTTTATGTTGTATTTATGAATAACAGCTTGTTCTTAATTTTTAAAAGATTGTTGTAACAATGTCTTGGTTTTATTATTGACTAAAATGTTAAGGAATTGTTATGAATGAGTACTTATTGTATTAGCAATGATATACTGAAGAAAACATTTTATTTAATAAAGTTGTGTTAAACTTCTCTTCTCTAATAATATAAAAAAGAAAATAAATCTTGTTGAATCATTCACATGACTTTATTTAATTTTTTCATATTGTAACAAAGCTTGTAGATCGGGAAGAAGGAGGCGGGAACCGATTAACGTTTAATCAAAACTTTAATAATGTAGCAAATTAGCTCAAAAGGGAAATATTTATAATTAATTATAACTGGTTATAATTAATAATAAATATTTAGATTAGATCTTAGAATTAACTGTAGCAGAATCAATATTACAATTATTTGATCTGTCCATCCACCAAGCAGACAATATAATCATTTATCAATTCAAGGAAATATTATTTTCCTGGCCGAGGAACAATAGCTGTCCTACTTTATGCAGTACTAGCAGTAGTTTAGCATGTAGCAAAGATCAACATTCAGTGACTCCGAATTGTGAGCAGCACACAGAAACAATAATTGTGAACATAAGGGATTGAATAAATGAAACTATAGCTAACATACAACTAAATTAAGCAAAACACATATATACAGAAAGAAGTAATGTAAGGAAGAGAGAGAGAAGAGCAAAGAATGGCAGTATTTCACATCAATTAACCACAACCGAATAAGAATCATCAAAGAATCAAAAATCACCTTAATAAGGGGCTCAAACTTAAACACGCATCTAAATAGTTGTAAACGTTTACTTGCATTGGCTTTGTTGCTGAACAAGAGTCCTGATGCGGTAGACACGGAGGTTCTTGATGAGTTCTTTAGGAGTGAGCTGGAGGTTTTCCTCTGGTTCTTCTGAAGATAGGAAAGTCCACAACGAATCGACAAAGTTACTTGAAGAAAACAAAACGCCGGAAAATCAAACCCTTTATGGTTCATTTGCATGTTTATATGTCTGGAGGATTGGTGCAGTTTTACCCAAAATATAGTACAAATAGTATGATGCATTTCGTGTACACACACACACTATGTGTACACGATCACATAGTGTACATCATTGTTTGAGGAAAAAAGAGCAGATCATTTTGATACCAAGAAAGAAACATCTAGAAGATATTAAACCAGAGATACATTCAAGCATTTAGATCTTAACTAATACATATAATGAGTGGTAACTAGGCTAATATAATAGGGAAACATACAGACAGGTGTGTGTTATGTGTATTTTGAGCATGTTGTAGTTTGCTGGTCAGCCAGGCTGTTGGTGCCTGGCACCGGGGGTCATTTATGTCTCTTTGGAATGTGTTTGAAGTTCGATGGGGAGACGAGAGTGGTGAAACTGTTTAGCATCTCCTTGATAGTGGGGGGAACCATTGGCAATTTAGCACCCATATAAATGTAGAATGTGGGGCAATGTCTGTAATTTATATGCAAATGTCAAAAGGCTATAAGGGGTCTCTAAGACATTAAGCCCCAATGATCATCCATGATTTTAAGCAGATGTTACAATAATAAAATAAACACAAAATAGCGCAACAGCCCCTCACGGATGGCTGCGGTGCACAAACAGAACCAAAACACAAAATAAAGTCCAGGCCTGGTCCTGTCTCTTCCTTCATTGTTGTCACTCCTCCTTTTATCCTTCCGGAGCTCCTCCTTTGGACTTGAGACCGGTGAGTGGTGCAGGTGTCTCATATTATCATTTACTCCACCGGCCTCGCTCCGTTCCCACGGCTCTCGGCCCCACCCCACTCGTCACACATATTTATATATTTTTTTTATGATTTTCGTGAAGTTCTGTCCCAGAGTTTGTCACTGAATCTACTATATTGTGTACTCAAATCAGTAGGTTTTCATCCCTAGTCTTGAGAATTTTCAGGACCAAATAAGTGTGCTTTGTTTTGGTTCTGGATCTCATTATGCATTGTCTGATACTGCCTTCAAATGCTATTCGAAATTTCATACTTTCCAAATTTTGAAGTTTTTACGAATTTGTTGCATTCAAATGCTTTGTTGCTGGAAACAATAGAAATCATGGAAGATATACCAGGTTCGTTCTTACTAAAGGTGATAACTACCTCAATCACATGTAGGTTTACCGTTAAGCAGAATTCACAATAATTACATAGATCTGACCAGCTACTCATTCTCTAACAGAATCTCTAACTCTAACAGATTTGGGTCTAGATTTGGTCTAGTCTTGGTTTTAGAGGGTCTAAAACTTGTCTTCTTTTGGCCAAATTCTAAAGCCAAGTTGCATATACTTCGTGGGGAAGGCAATCCTAAAATGAATGACAAGTTCAGAGGAAAAACAAAAACTAATCTAAAATGGTGGAAGCAAAAAGTTAACGTGATTTCAAGTAGAATTATTTTTTATTATTTTAAATATACTGATAATTCATTATAAATAGAAAGTATGAATAAAAATCATGTACTTGTATTTTTGTAGTTATTAGATTCTCATGTTGTTAGCCTAGCAACGTGCTAACATCAAACTTAATAGAGATAATTGTGAGACAAGTCTCCCGTGGGCTTCACATGAGGAGTGCTATTTGTATTATGCACCCTGTTTCTGCATTCAGGACACTTCAAATCAGTCACTTTTGAGTACACACCAAGGCACAAGGTTTACAACTCACTAGCTTTTTGGAACAGAGCCATATTTAGCTCTGTGCCACAATCAGACGCATTCACAAGGGAAATGACAATTACTGAAATTTGTATCGTTCATTTTGCAAGAACAGTTTTATGGGATACACTTTAATTCATTTAGTTATAAAGTAATACTGTGACCATTATAAGCTGTACCTTGCTGACATCCCAAATGGTACACCACCAAACTTGCAGCATGGATCTTGCCTATTGCCACAAATACAAGTATGAGCGCAGCCTTCCATGTGAGAGCTACAAATTAATGTGAGTAACCCAGTCAGCTTTAAATGCTAATGTGCTACCAGCTGCTCCTCTTTTGGCATAATGGATTGGATTTGGGAAAACGATCCAATAGTACTTTGGTAATTTGTCAATTAGCAGACACTGTTTACAGGAACGGTCCCTCCAGAGCTGCCTGGGGTTAAGTGTCTTACTCAAGGATGCAGTGATGATATGATTTCTTGGTATCTCAGTTCCGGTTCATGGGTTCAAACCAATGAGGTCTGTAATGCCCATAGAAAGCTATCCATTAGTGTTCCCATTCATTTCAAAAGCAATAGCTCAGCTGGTTCAGAACTCGCAGGAGGTACACAACCTGCTTGTTGCCATTTTTCTCATGAGTGCTTGGTTCTGCTGCCAGGTTGTTCTGAGCCATAAATGCCATGTGATTAATTACTCACTGGAAAATTAAGTCATAACAACACTGATTGGCTGATGGCACCACAAAAATCACTCAGTTTCAAACCTTCACTAGAACAGCACCATCACATATATTTCTAGGCCTTAATGCATCAGCAAAGCATTGAAATTGTTGGGAATGTTAATGGATTGCTATCTCCAGGCATATTAAACTGCCTTGGTTCAAACCTTTATCCTTTGAGTCTGTCAGCCCAAATAGTGAACAAATTAACCATCTAGGTCATTCTGAGGGGAAAAAAGCCATTAAAATTCAGTATATCAGTAAAAGCAATAAGAAATCAAGAAAACTTTAGGTTAAATTCAATATTTTTATTCTATCTAAATCATTAAAAAGCAACAGTGATGAAAGGAAGATACTGTATAAAGTGGCTAAAATTCATGCTTTGAAAAAAACAGTATTATATATTATACATTATTATACATTATATATAACAATGTGACTAGTTTCTGTAATTTTGTTCTGAAATTGATTTTAGATGTGGGCTGTAGCTACAGGCGTCAGTTTTGACATTTTGCCACCAGACAGATCTGAATGTTTATGTTTGCGATGCTTTTTACCCCTTTACCTAAACATAAACATAAAGTAATGCAACCCACACAGTGATTAAATCTAACACCGGGCCCTCAGGTGAGCATAATTAAAGGCAATTCAGTCAAGCATGACAGCATGTTTGCCAGAGGAGGTTTCATTCAAAGGGCAAAAAAACTAAAACAAAAAACACCAGCTCAAAACAAGACATGGAAAAAAAGGGAAATCTGTATTATAATAACGTTAATGTACTGCTTCAGTCCATATAAATAATGTCTATAAATTAAACAATGTATCAAACGTTGATGCAGTTCAACCCCATTCTCAACCATACAATATATTATCAGGAAATGTTACATAGATAACATTATATAAACCTTAAATCAAATGTCATAGTTAACAGTACCATAGTCTCAAACTCGGATAATGCATACCATAAACTTATGCACTTCAGTTTACTCACTATTCTAACAGCTTTCAGTAATATGAGTAATGCATCTAAAATGCAGCATTTCCGTTATGATACATTTATTTATTTATTTATTTATTTATTTATTTTATTTATTTATTTATTTATTTCAAACCACCAATCTTTGTAGGTTCAAATAGTTGGTTTTGTGGTTTAGACCCTGTTCCCAGCATTCACTGGGACATTAATTATTAATATGGTTGCACTATTTTATCATTCCTGTCTTGTGACGTCAGAATGCGTGTTCCTCAGCTTAAAATGAACAGTTAGTTGACTGTTTAGGCTTACACTTTATTTTGATGGTCTCCTTTAGACATTCTGATGACTATAAGTAACTTTGCAACTCTCTACTACTGTAGACAAGAGCATTAGTAGACTGTTATGTTATGGCTAGGGTTAGTAGAATAAGTTGCCATGCAAAGTTACTTAATAGAATATCTGTTCAGGGACCATCAAAATACAGTATTAGCAGATATTAAGCAGACAGTCTACTAATAATCTAATGACAGATAGTTGACATGGTTGCAAAATTACTTATAGACAACAGATTGTCCATTAATCAAAAGTGCTACCATTTATTGTTGAGTATTTTGTCTCATGAATGTTTAGGAACAGCAAATATTGTACATAAAGGGAACAATTTGCATAGTCTGTCTTGGAGAAAAGCATCATTACTTGAACATATTTTTCCAATGCATATCTATTGTTGTGATGCGATCTTTTTTCTGATAAACCTGTCCCTAAATGGCACATGGAAACTCACCCTGTCTAAATGGGTGGTTTTTGTCCAGAACAAGCTGCAATGTTCTGTTCTATTCTATTCCATTCTATTAAAAAAAGCTAGCTGTGTGTACTGTGCTAGACTGAGACTTGCCCCAGCACTTGTATACTGTTGCTCTCTCGTTCGACCGATTGCTTCTATTGTTCTCACTTGTAAGTCGCTTTGGATAAAAGCGTCTGCTAAATTATTAAATGTAAATGTAAACATCTATCTGCATTAATTCATAGATCATGCACTATGATCAAAGTGTTTTGAGGGCATTTGACATCTTTATTAATTGATTGATAATTATTAACTGATAATTAATTTATCTGTAAATCACAATGCTTCTTCAGATACTATACAGTATTAGCAGATATTAAGCAGACAGTCTACTAATAATCTAATGACAGATAGTTGACATGGTTGCAAAATTACTTATAGACAACAGATTGTCCATTAATCAAAAGTGCTACCATTTATTGTTGAGTATTTTGTCTCATGAATGTTTAGGAACAGCAAATATTGTACATAAAGGGAACAATTTGCATAGTCTGTCTTGGAGAAAAGCATCATTACTTGAACATATTTTTCCAATGCATATCTATTGTTGTGATGCAATCTTTTTTCTGATAAACCTGTCCCTAAATGGCACATGGAAACTCACCCTGTCTAAATGGGTGGTTTTTGTCCAGAACAAGCTGCAATGATGCTGCGTTCTATTTACTTTGGAAGTTGGATGTCAGAGCTGGGAATGACGTCACACCCAAGCTGACCATGTTCCAGTATACATGTTGGAAAACCAAGATGGAAACATCCATTGTTATCAATACCAGTTAATAATAATAATAACATAAAAAGTGGTATTTTGCACAGATAATGCTGACGTATCATGTCCACAGATAGAGGTTGGATTGCACATTGTGCACCTTCTAGTTAAAAGTGCCTACTGTTCCCTTCGAGTACAAATGGAATGCACTGTGAGGACCAAACCTATGCTGTCAACGTTCTATTCAACCAAGGCTATTAAGGTTTTGCATTTTAAATATCCTTTTATTTTATTAAAATGTAAAACAATAATAATAAATAAATAAATACAGTATACTGTAAATACAACGATAGCCCTTGTATAATAATAACTAAAGTGAGTTTTACTTCAGACTGCTGTCGGTTTCCTGTAAGGATAATAAATAAATGCCGGCCAGACACCTTCAGATGGAACATTTCCCCTGTGCTGATCAGGGAATGTCAATGACTGCAAGATTCTGTGTCCTCCAGCTGGATTTGAAACTGCAATTCCCTGGAAAATAAATGCAGGAGGATAAATGTGTAAAAATAAAAGTCACGTTGACGGGCAGTTTGTGTTTTTCTGTTTGCATCTGCATTGAATTGGCTCTTGACTCTTCTCAAAAGCAGATTTGTTAGGGTCACCTCAGCAAACCTCACTCAGACTCAGGAGGAGCATTTCCCAAAGTTTCCAAGTATTTTCGCTCCTGCACATTATCTTCAGCTCATTTAACTGGAATAGGAGGATAGTGTAGCCTGAAAGGAGAGGATTCATGCTCTGCTGAACTACGTTTCCTTAAAAGAATATATTAATAGTAACACTTCATTTCCTTTTAAATCTGGGTGGAGAGATGGGCAGAAAGAGATTTAATCATACAACTATTTAAATTAATATGATTGATTTATATTGTTGTATAAATATGACAAATTCCCTAAACATTGGTGCCACTTTTTTGGCTCAGTATTCCAGTGCAAAAACCTGCATCTTATTCAATAACCAGCTACAAGATTTACTAGTTTAACCAGGCGCAAAATAGCACTACACTGTGAGTATTTTAAGTCACTGTCATTCTCTTCAGTGCAAACAAGCCTCCTTTCTATGTAAATTTGACAGATATATTGTGCCATATTTACAAAACTTGCTTGGCGCAATTTCCATAACAGAAAAGGACAGTCATTTAAAAGGATTGTTTGTGTACATGGCAGCAGTAATTCATTAAATAATCCAATGATGGAGAATAGTGTTAGAACTAGGCATGCAATGAAGTTTAGTGCACTTTTGCGGTTTAAAGAACTGATTCAATTGTCTGCACCGCATGCTGTAAAAATGTTGCATAAAAATTAAGCCTATTTCCTTAAGACGATAAGATTTATTTGCTAAATAATTTTAATGACATTTAAAATTAAAATGTAAATGTACATCTAAGGTATTGTATGGTTCACCATTACTTTTTTTCACCATTTTTAAGGGTGATTTTTAAAATTGTTGTCTTTAGTATATTTTTAAGCAACCCAGCTCATTGTAAAAAAAAAAAAAAAAAAAAGAAGTACCTGTGATGTAATTTCTTCCAAATGGTGTTTTGTTGCTACTTGCACTTCAACATCTTTAAAGTAAAATATCCAGTGAGTGGCATTAAAAGTGTTTAGTTCAATCATAAACTGATTAATTTAAATCTGGCAACACTTTACTACAGTACATTGGTTATTTTTATGTCTTGTGGCAGTTCAGAGTGAAATGTCTGGTCAGTTTCTCTAAAAGATTACTGCTTATATATATATGTTATTTTCATGTTTGAAAATAACATACCACCTACACTAAACCATACCCTAAAACTAACCGATAGTTAATGGCATTGTTCACAAAAGCAAGTCTGAGATTAAAAAAAAACACACATTTGATGAATAAACCATACCATTTTAGCTTGCTTCTACAAGTCTTTGAGCACTTTACTGTGTCTCGCATTTCACAGTACTTCTACTCATATTGCAAGTGCAATGCTGTAGCAGGTGAGCTACAAAGCAAGTTTTCTGCGTTAGAAAAGCCATACATATAGAGCTGGATATGTAATGCAATATGTGATGCAAACATATTTGCACAAATGACCTCCCTATCTCAATTCGAACAGCTGAGTCTTTGGCCATTTTAAAAAAATATCTAAAGACACATCCTTTTTTTTGCCAGCACCTGACGAACTAATACTATGTGTTCTATTCTATTCTGTTCTATTCTATTCCATTCTATTAAAAAAAGCTAGCTGTGTGTACTGTGCTAGACTGAGACTTGCCCCAGCACTTGTATACTGTTGCTCTCTCGTTCGTCCGATTGCTTCTATTGTTCTCACTTGTAAGTCACTTTGGATAAAAGCGTCTGCTAAATTATTAAATGTAAATGTAAATATCTATCTGCATTAATTCATAGATCATGCACTATGATCAAAGTGTTTTGAGGGCATTTGACATCTTTATTAATTGTTTGATAATTATTAATTGATAATTAATTTATCTGTAAATCACAATGCTTCTTCAGATACGTTTTTGGAATTTTGCAAAAATGTAGGCTAGAGGCATGTGTTTTCCAATGAGCCAGTAGTTTTAAACAGTCTAAATGTTCCATGTAGTCTCTCAACTAAAAGCTCATATACTATAGAAGCTGCAGCATACATAACAGTCATAAAAGTGATCAAAGAGCAGGAAGATGTTAATTTCCTGAAATTTTTTTTTATAAACTTCTTATTGTCAGCAGACCCCTGAAATGCAAAAAAAAAAAAAAAAATATATATATATATATATATATATATATATATATACAGTATATCTACTTCGATAAGTGTTCTTAGAATTTACTTGAATGTGACTAAAGTGAATTTTGTAAAGTGTGTTTGTAATGTACAGCTGTAAATAGTAGTATTTGTTGCACTGAATGCAGGTGAGCTACAAAGCAAGTTTTCTGCGTTAGAAAAGCCATACATATAGAGCTGGATATGTAATGCAATATGTGATGCAAACATATTTGCACAAATGACCTCCCTATCTCAATTCGAACAGCTGAGTCTTTGGCCATTTTAAAAAAATATCTAAAGACACATCCTTTTTTTTGCCAGCACCTGACGAACTAATACTATGTGTTCTATTCTATTCTGTTCTATTCTATTCCATTCTATTAAAAAAAGCTAGCTGTGTGTACTGTGCTAGACTGAGACTTGCCCCAGCACTTGTATACTGTTGCTCTCTCGTTCGTCCGATTGCTTCTATTGTTCTCACCAAAAAAAAAAAAAAAAAAAAAAAAATATATATATATATATATATATATATATATATATACAGTATATCTACTTCGATAAGTGTTCTTAGAATTTACTTGAATGTGACTAAAGTGAATTTTGTAAAGTGTGTTTGTAATGTACAGCTGTAAATAGTAGTATTTGTTGCACTGAATATAATGTATTCTAATTTAATGGGAAAAAATGTTCAGGCAGTTTTTATTATTATTATTATTATTATTTATTTATTTTTTAAATACTTTATTACAGTAATAATTTAATGAGAAGGTCCGATTGCTTCTATTGTTCTCACTTGTAAGTCACTTTGGATAAAAGCGTCTGCTAAATTATTAAATGTAAATGTAAATATCTATCTGCATTAATTCATAGATCATGCACTATGATCAAAGTGTTTTGAGGGCATTTGACATCTTTATTAATTGTTTGATAATTATTAATTGATAATTAATTTATCTGTAAATCACAATGCTTCTTCAGATACGTTTTTGGAATTTTGCAAAAATGTAGGCTAGAGGCATGTGTTTCTACTTCGATAAGTGTTCTTAGAATTTACTTGAATGTGACTAAAGTGAATTTTGTAAAGTGTGTTTGTAATGTACAGCTGTAAATAGTAGTATTTGTTGCACTGAATATAATGTATTCTAATTTAATGGGAAAAAATGTTCAGGCAGTTTTTTATTATTATTATTATTATTTATTTATTTTTTAAATACTTTATTACAGTAATAATTTAATGAGAATAATGATAATTTGGGGGAGATGATTCTTAAAGACATGTGTCTCTGTCTGACTGTCAATTATTCTGAAATGAAATAAAGCATCTCCATGTGGCGCCGGTTAAAAGCCATTATCATAGTATAAACATGGTCACATAATTATTCACATGGATAATTGCATGAATATTAAACTGTTATGATAATATGGTTATAATTAGCCAATCCCCAGTCCTCATTTGGCAGTAGAGATATTCTGCTGGCTTTTTATAGCGAGAATGAAAGGACTGTCCCACTGTGTGATCAGGTGCAAAAATCACTCAGGTGGATCCCACATGACACACACACACATCAAAAATAATCAGATATGTTGTGTTATGTTTTGATGACTGATAATGACAGTTATGCCCTTGCAGCATATTTCTTGTGAGGGTTTTCCTTTGTCCTTGAGCAGTTTTTGTTATTTTCTGACTGAAATCTAAAAGTAAAATTTTATTTAGCAAATTTTACATGATGTTTGTCGACAAATTCATTCTGTGTTGATGTTTTCAGTTTTTCATCAGAATCATAGAAGTAATAATGCACAGATGGGCGATTTAATACTGATAGTGGCTAAGAAGTTAGACTGGTCTGTGTGACATTTGTGTCACAACTCTTTTTTTATTTACAGTAGATGCCATTTTGCCTGGAAAAACACATATGTAAAACAATTTTAGGAAAATAAGAAATACACTGAATGAGCAGTGAAGGTTTTGCTCTGGAGATTAGTGTAACATAAGGCAGAGACAGCTGAGAGAGTGTAAAGGAACAGAGTTTTAGTTCTCCCTGGAATAACATAAAGGAACCAACTCTTCAAACAGAAAACTAGAAGAGGACATAGAAACTAACAGAGACCTTTTCCTATAAGAAGCAAGCAACTATACTATACTATTCTCAAGGTACATCTCAAATAGTAAAAATACTGAAGGGCAAAAGAACAAGTGCTGAAGTTAAATGCTATATTAGCTACAGCCCACAAAATGTAACTACATACACGAACAAAACAGAGAGTGCACAATCACTGACTGAATTCCACACTTTCTAGAAATTCGCATCATAAAAAACAAAAACAAAGTACAGCTATGATATAAGTAAGAGATTAATTTTGCAGTGATTGTACAATGCTAGTCATGCTAGACTGAAGTCATGGACAATTCAGTGATGGGGAAAGGTCTTTGTTCATTGTCTTTATAGAATTTTGTTTTTCATGGTATTAAAATAAATTTAAGTAAAGGAACAGAGTTTTAGTTCTCCCTGGAATAACATAAAGGAACCAACTCTTCAAACAGAAAACTAGAAGAGGACATAGAAACTAACAGAGACCTTTTCCTATAAGAAGCAAGCAACTATACTATACTATTCTCAAGGTACATCTCAAATAGTAAAAATACTGAAGGGCAAAAGAACAAGTGCTGAAGTTAAATGCTATATTAGCTACAGCCCACAAAATGTAACTACATACACGAACAAAACAGAGAGTGCACAATCACTGACTGAATTCCACACTTTCTAGAAATTCGCATCATAAAAAACAAAAACAAAGTACAGCTATGATATAAGTAAGAGATTAATTTTGCAGTGATTGTATAATGCTAGTCATGCTAGACTGAAGTCATGGACAATTCAGTGATGGGGAAAGGTCTTTGTTCATTGTCTTTATAGAATTTTGTTTTTCATGGTATTAAAATAAATTTAGTCTTGATTTTCTAATATGTAGAAAGCAATGAACTAATTTATAAACAATCAGAAATGATGGTGCCTGTGTAATCAGATTATGACATGCCGTTTCATGCAGATTTCTATAATAATCTGATTGAAGTAATTAGTTACATTTAAATATATGACATAAAACACAATGCAGATACGTTTAACAATAACAACTGTCCTTACAAAGGTAAAGAATCCCTATTGAAACCCCTTAATAGAAAAGGTCATTTCTGATAATTTTGGGGGGAACCAGAACACCCAGAGAAAACAAAACCAGCTGCCTGTTGGCTCAGCTGGGACTCCATTTTGGGGACCTTCTTGCTGTGAGGCAACAGTGCTACCCATTCAGCCACTGCGGCAAGATACTACAGGACAAACAGAACCTGCCCAGCATTATTGTAGTGCACTGAGCTCAGGTGGTGATTCAGAAGCGTGGTAAAAAGATATCATCTCACATACACAATGACAGCAGCACTTTTCCTATTTATTCGTTATTGTGTGCAGAGCTGCAGGCCATAGTGCTTTAACCGACATCAATTCCTCCCATTAAATCACATTGTATACCTTGTTCACATTCATCTCTGCCTCTGCGATGGAAGAATAGAAAGATAGGGAAAGCATTCTTTATCTTTTCCATAACAGAGTAAGGTCTGACAGCTTTCCTCTCTCACTGAAATTATTTCCCATTATAGATTTTATTATTTTTTTTAACGTTGGTAGAGTTGAGATTATTCCCACTGCTGGCAAAAGTAGAGCATGATTGGCATCCCTCCGGCCTCCAGATGGCAACACACACATGCCAGATACCCCCGTTCCCTGACACGCAGGAACAGGGGCTGGCATCGTGTAGGTGCCCTGTGCCAGGTATGCCATGCTCTCCCTTTCTGTCTGTTTTTTCCTCTCTTTCCACATTACCATGGTAATCATTGCTGGTTCAGAAGGGTTGAAGCGCAGTCAAAAGTCTGATGCCAGGCGCATTGAGTTGTTCTGATGGAGGACAGATCATTTGCATATGCTGTGCATCTCGTTGGAGTCTTCAGTCAGAGCTTGATCTCTGCAGGAGAGCTGGAGCAGACAGATGTACAATATCATGTCAACATTCATTTAGTAGGTGTTTAAACACATGGTAGAATCAAAACGGACCTGGTTCAGTTTATTTAAAGTAAAGTTTAGGGTTCAAAACTATGAAGGTTGGGGATGCACCAGCCATTCATAAGTTCATATCTAAATTGGAACATAAAGTCCAAGCTAGAGACTTAGTAACTAGCTAGTTAGTAACTAGCTACTAGCTAGTTTTTAAACTAACTCTGTACTTAATTTGATTGCACCATTTGGTCTGAAGGCAGAATGTAGCTAGTAAGTCATACGTTTTCCATAAAGTGTTGCATAGTTGCATAAAATTATGTTTACCTTCAATGATCCAATAGCAACATTTGAGATTTTCAAGAGCATAATTTGTTTTGAAATGCTGTGAATTTCAATTTATCCTATTAAGGTTGATTGTAACTTATTTTGCTTTATTTTTGTAAAGCTTCTTGAAGCAGCAATCATTGGATTTGTAATGAACGTGGGTTTTGACGATAACGATCGCTACTGAGAATGGAGAAGATCACTGAATTAAGGCTTGAATTTGGGTCTGTTCCTCGTAATTGTATGGATTCTGTAGATTTGGATAAAATTGATTCCTTTTGCGATTTCATGTTGCATTTTAGTGTATTTAATGGCCATAGCATGTTGTCAATACATCAGTATTGTACGTTTAGATGCTGTCAGCACATCAATATTGTAATATCTCAGTGTCTACATGAACGCAAGTAAATTTGGTAGAACCAAAGTTTATACATATGAATACTCATGAGATCACGCTGCATATTCACAATGTTCTCTCTCTTAAAATGTAAATGAGTGTAAAAGTCAACGCCGTCATTTGTTTAAAGAATTGAAATTTGTCAGGTAAAACGTGATTATTGATACAATTCAATCAATTTGCTGTTGTATTCCAACCATTACTCCGAGTTTGAAGCTCCCATAAATATTTAATTTTTACGTATAGAGTTACATTTCAACTAAGTTAAGTTGGTGCAACTAAATATTTAGTAGTGCGTAAGTTGTAACATAGTGCCCCTTCATGTCAGAACTAGTCTTTGTAACTTACGCACAGCTGGTGCAAACAGCAATGGGCTGGGAAAAATATTAAATCACAGCTCACAGCCTAGCATCCATAATCCAATCAAATAGCAAAAGATAAAATCAAGTCCTGCCCTACGTTATACTTTGTTGAATATAGTGTAATTTTTATATATATATATATATATATATATATATATTTTTTTTTTTTTTTTTTATATATTTTTTTTTTATTTATTTATAAAATTAGGGAATTTAAATATATTGTATATTTAAGGATATGAATCACTAATGATAAAAAAAAATATTTTATTAAAGGCGTAATAATGTATCATTTTTACTAATTACTCTTATAAGGCTAGTATTGTCTCACTCTTCTATTATATATATATCAGTGATTGTAATTCATTCTGCTTGTGCTACAAACATGATGATGTCACAGAGACCTGGGGGTAGGGTAGCAACCACCCAAAACACCCTAGCAACTGCATAGCAGCATGCTAACAACTGCTCGAACATCTTCGCAATCACATTGCAACATCCTGAAACCACTCTAGTTCATGTTCTTGCTGTTTCAAGTCTTATTTTAGGTAGGAAAACAACTAACAAAAAAGACCTCACCAACTGTAATTTGCCTCAGTACTACTCAGTCCAAAAATCACAAACTTACACACTCTAACACACCAGTGGCGAGTGGTGACTTTTTACCGGGTATGCTAAGACTTTTATTCCCAGTGAATAGGAGTTAAAACTCCCACCCGGGTGACACTCCATTAACAGACCATGCAAAATACCCCAAAATATAAAAAATATTGCAAAGTAACTTTGCAACCTTGCAAACAATAATAAAATCAGAGAAGGACTTTAACTGTAAGCGACACGAGCATACGCAAAACAAAGGGAACACTATGATGTTTGTTATTATTAAAATGTTATATAGCCCACTTTTTTATAAACTTTTTTTAAATTTACCGTTTAGGCAATAACGTTGACAATAACATGTATCTTCAACATATGTTGTCTATGACCAAAAATGTAAGACGATATGTTTTCAGTGAACTTTAAAATTAGCTATGCTTGAGAAAATAAAAATAAACAGTTAGTGTGTTTTTTTTTTTTATTATTTATTTAGTCGAGTTGGTTTTGCATCAAACACAATGTGATTTTCAGCGATCGAGATCTGACAGGAACAGCACATTTTTCCGCTTGGGCGAGTGCTTCACAGCTTACCTCGCGCATGAAATCAGCCGCAGACCAGGAAATGACTGAGATTCATATCCTTAATCACAAGTCATAGCAACAGAGCAGAGGCGAGAAAGCTGCGAAGAATCCGCTCACCCGGAAGCAACCGTAACTGGTAGATTTAAAGAAAATTACTGCCGTTTGGCAAATAAATCATTTTACACACATATTCCTAACTCTTTAAGCTTTAAGTTACATTTCAAATGACAAGGGATCAACTTATAATCATGTTTATATGAATTATCCCGTGACCTTATTATCTCAAATGGCCTGGGTATGTGGAGCATTCGCAGCTTATATGGATGGAACGCCACTGTCATACACACAATCACTCATAAATACATACTTACACTTAAATTCACACTTTCAGCGGGTATGAAACAGTCTCATCACGGCCTATTCTTGAGGTCTTAGCATGAGCCACAGTCACTTATTATAGGACTACTCAGCCTCTCAGAATAAGAGAGGGTGGAAGAGAAAGGGTGCTGCTGAGGTAACGCAGCTACTAAGCCAGGCATCCCTGATCCTGAAGCTTTTAATGCTGAAGATGTGAATTATGCATGCTGTGTAGACCCAATGCATGCTGACTGGCCTCATTCCCGCTTTTCTCTTTTGTAATGGATGCTGCAGGGCAAACTGACCTTCTTCACATCAAAACTACATGAAAGTCTGCTTATACAGGCCAAACGTTCACAGCTCGAGATTTAATCTAATATTGCATTATGTTTTAGACTACTATTTGAATATCTTCAACTGAAAATATTTGAAAGACATTAAAGTGGTAAATGACATCAAATGATGGTTCAATTCCTTGAAAATGTATATTTATAATTGACTAAGCCCCAATTTACTGAAAACAACATCTATTTACTGTAGCAGCTGTTGCTGCCTGACATACTGTCAGGCAAGCTTTTGCTCTTTTCTAATGTATAACTATTCTGTGACATTCTATGTGTTTGGATAGTTTATACAGAATATTAAATATTCAAATTGTCTTATTATCCCAAAAAAAACAAAAACACATTTTTGTCGACTATAACACTATAACAGTGCCACAAAATATACAGGGTATACATGCAAGGTTTTGTTTTTCTTTTCCAAACTATAAAATAAATCTCGAGAAGGGTATGTTTAATTAAACCATGTGTCGCCCTTAATTCCCAAATTAAATTCCCCACCTGCATTTGCTTCTAAGTAAATTAGCATTAATAATTTAACATTCATTCATTCACATATTGATTTAGATATTAGCAGAAGTGTTAATAACAAAATTAAACTAAAAGTTCACAGTAGCATATGAGTGTTGTAGAAAAGTTATGAATGGTTCTGTTGCCTTACACTGTTTTTATCTGTCTAAAAGCTAATTAGGCTTCTTCCTGTTCATTTGGCTGTAGTTAAGCACACATAACACACGTTAATTATGAAAGACAGATCAGGCTTATTTTAATAGCACATATCATTTAGTTAAAATTGTCTAGAGTTATTGATTAATTTACTAGCTCGCCGTCTCCTAAATGCCAGCTTAACCATGAACAGCAATATTAGAGGAAAGAAAAAAACAAAAAATAAATCAACTTGTTTTGTGACATTGTCTGCTTCTTTGGTAATATGATACTTTGTGTGTTCCATTTTCTAATTTCCGTTCTTCACATTGCCAAAAACCACAATTTTTGCACTTTTTTTTTCTGACAGTGTACAGTCTTCATCTCATGTGAGTGTACTATTCAAATGAATCACGGAAACGCAATTTATTTCCTAATGAGTAAAATCTTTTAAATTATCACCAAACTGCAACTCAGAAAATATTAAAACAAGATATTGATATTGTTTTGAACTGTGGGGTTGCTGATTTCAACCTTAAAATATACTGATATCTTGCAATTTTAGTATCCACTATCCACTAAAATTACTAGCTTTACATTTTGACATACATTTCCATTCAATACTGTAAAGCATTCAGCTGGAGACACTAAATGTATAGTATTTTCTGTCATTTTTTATATATATTATTTCCAATGTAATTTCTCTCTTTAGTCAAGTTAATGGGAATTTTTACTCTCAATGATTTTTAATAAGTAGTTTTTTTCCATCTCTTGTGAAGTGGATTTTTGCTGAGTTGAGCCCAGTTAATGATCGGAGACGTTAGCTTTGCCAAGTTCATTATTCTTTACTTTGGAACTGCAGTTTAGATAATGCAGAGTGTAGCCGTTTCATAATTCTGTCATCTGTCTATACTGCCTGTTTACTCTTACAGTAGTGCTTTTTATAAGTAGACGGTAAACAAATCTAATATTCAGGATGCTAATATTTCTTTCTGAACACAGCATTAGCTTGACATTAAACAATCTTGATGATGTAATTAGTTCTGATTGCTCAAATACTGAGGATGCAGTCATGATGAACCAACATGAACAGGGAAGTTATACTATGTTCCATTGAATAATTCCAAGGTACAAAATTGCAGAGAAGCATCAATGCTGTTGCTGATTTCTACACAAGTAAGTGGAAATTCAGTCATTCCGAGCAACATTACTGCTCAACAAACGTCTACCTTCACTCTCACTCTGTCTCTCCTCCCTCTCTATTCCCCTCCTCTCAATCAATCTACACTCTTCTCCTCCCATCAGCACATTGCAGCACATTTCCTCAGTCCATTTCAGAAATGTCAAAACAATCAGATCACAGAAAGGAGAGAGACAGAGCTCAGACTCACTGCTGTTTTTTACACAGCACTACTACTCATCCTCACAGTACAGCAACTCGCCACTGGTGTGTGAGAGTGTGTAAGTTTGTGATTTTTGAACTGAGTAGTACTGAGGCAAATTACAGTTGGTAAGAAAAACCCAACTCGTTGGTCGGCGACAGCCATGACGTCACTACCGGTGCGACTACAGTATAAATCGGTGCCGGGAGCTACACATCATTCTCTTCTTCGTCTTCATTGACTGTTCTGTTTGAAGCGTGCATTTCCAAGGAAAAAGTAAGAGCTATCTCTATTTATTATGGCGAGCACTAGTAGAGCATTTAGAAGGTGTGTGCATCCGTGTCATCGCTATTTGACACCAGATGACACACACGATCAATGTGTTGTCTGTTTGGGCGAGGAGCACGCACACGATGTCCTCGAGGGGGCAATCTGCGTGCATTGCGAGTTTTTTCCAATGAAAAAGCTTCGTTCTCGTCTGTGTCTCTTTTCAAGTAAAGAGGGGCAGCCATCTGCTTCCTGTGGTTCAGGACCCTCCGCTGCTGAGGCACGGAGGAGAATGAGCTCGTGGGGATCTCAGGTGAACCTGGCCGATGAGTTTAGAGAGGGACTTTCCTTCTCGCGCTCATCGGCGGGGGGCGAGAGACAGCCACTGGAGGATGATGTTCTCTCTTTAACATCATCTGATCCAGGGGCCAGTGCTCTGCTGGGTCCAGCCCAGAAAGAGCAGGAAATGGATGAAGAGAGCGAAGAAGCTGAGGCTGAGCCTTCTCAATCCTCCTGCCCTGCGTATGATGAGCTCTTAGAGGTTATGGATCGCGCCACGGCAAGACTTGACTTGCCATGGAAGCGGACTAAGGAAGTGGCGTCGCGAGGTCGTCTCGACGAACGTTATCTTTCTGGCCATAACCCTCCAGCTCAGGTGAGTCTTCCTTTCCTTCCTGATCTCCATACTGAGAGCGAGAAGGAATGGAAGAAGCCGTTTTCCTCACGCATCCATCGGTTTCAGCATACCAGTTATGCGAATATCGAGGCGATGCGCGAAAACGGCTATGAGAGAATGCCCCCTGTAGAAGAGACGCTAGCGAGCTATCTCTCTATGGGAGAGACATCATCTCTCAAAACTCCCTCCTTGCCATCCATGCCTCTTCAAGCTACATATAAAATGAATGGCAAGGCATACGCAGCAGCAGGTCAGGCTGTTGCTTCACTGCACACGATGGCGGTGCTCCAAGCATACCAGGCTGATCTGCTGAAAGACCTGGATAAAGGCGAGGGCCTTTCTTCTGATGAGATGGCTGAGTTACGCCGCACCACGGATCTTGCTCTTCGTGCTACTAAATCATAGTAACCACCTTACTGAAGGTCCGGTCTAGAGGCTTCTCCGGACAGAGCTCCAACGCGGGAGCCGTGGTGGGTGAGTACGATCCATGTCTAAATATATGTATATATAAATATATGTATGTGCTAAGGAACTGGTGGTTGTGTGTACCCTTCTGCTAGTTTCTTTGCAGTGTTTCCCGGGACCTGTGTGTTTCTGTCCCTTTTTCTAGGGTAGGTCCTCGGTGGGCACCCCCGCTGCTGGGTTCAGAAACCGGGTGCTCGACTTGCGTTCTTGCCATGCTGCGGACGCAAGCTTCAGACGAAGAAGTGAATGATGTGTAGCTCCCGGCGCCGATTTATACTGTAGTTGCACCGGTAGTGACGTCATGACTGTCGCCGGCCAACGAGTTGGTGTTTTTTCAATGTATGCTTCAGACACGGGTCATGACGAGGCGTTCCCCATAGCGACCCCTAGAGGACGCAGTGTCTCGTTCCCTACTCAGGGCACCATCGTTACATAAGTAACCCGAGACGTTTTCTTTCAAGTCATCTCATTTTTAATAACTGTATTAAGCTGTATTTACATGCATCTGCATCTGAAACCACATAGGTACTACTGTTCATTTGATGAAAAAATTACTTTGTGCCTATTAAAAGAGTATGTTCTGTGTAATGTGTGTGTGTGTGTGAGTGATTGGTATGAATATAATACAGACTACATGCTTTATCGTTGTCATTAGTGGCATCTCTTTCCTGCTCCAGCAGAAGTAGTAGGTCATCTGGTACTTTTCGCCCATTGTTTTTCGAATACATTCCAAAGGTAAAAGATACTGTTAATATTCTGCCAGGACATTATCCATTTATCCACAGATTTTCTTTTCTTACAGTGATACTACATATTTAGACATTCTACCCATTTAATATACTCTATATCACATACAATATAGTAAGGAAGTAGGCATTTTCGGACACAGCACATGATTTGTTACCTGCTAGTCAAATCCAGATGGTATTAGGGGGTGGAATACTCTTACTCTAAAGAGCATTTGATTGGACAAAAATCAGTGCAGTACACACAATTCATCAATATTTGAGTCCATTTTCAAAGAAGAGAAAGAATTTAAACATACATATCTGCTAATAAATGAATTATATTTTTCATATGTATATGTGCAAAAAAATGTGTGTGTGTCTGTAGAGAGTGAGCGAGAATCCTGCAGCATCAGTGTCTTAGCAGATGGATAAATCTGTCAGCTGATGATTCATTCAGAACAATAAGACATTAAGAACAGAACCATAAGCCCAATGAAGCGCATGGCCACATTAGACTGGTACAGAGAACAGAATCATTTTATCAGCAGGATTATAGAACAGACCTGAATTACTGGCTCAAATGACATTCTATCATTAATAAAAAAGTATATGTATATGTAGTGACCAGTGCTGCAAAACTTCAAACATGAAAAAAAAAAAGTAATAAAAGACTGAAATGTAAGGTATCCCCTCGAAATTTTTTGCCCTTCCATACTTTCCTGTAGCTCAAGCAATAGAGCAGGGCACCAACAAGACTAAGGTCTTGGTTTGATTCCCAGAGAATGCATAAACTGATAAAAAAAAGAATAATATACCTTGAATGCAGTTCAAGTCACTTTGGATACAAGTGTCTGTAAAATACATAAATGTAAATATGCATCCTTGCTGTGAAAGCTCACAGGAGAATCAATGGCAATTTTTTTTTAAATCAGACCTCGCAAAACACAACACATCTTAATGTGCCACATTTGAATGCACATGAATGCAAATGATAAATAAAAACTAATGCAAACATTTTCGTTTAGTCATCCCTTTTTTAAAAGCTGTGATCATATGCGCTGATCTATGTTTCTGCCGGTGGGTGCCCAACCTCCGTAACCAAATTTGGTTGATAAATAAATTTACTGTATTTGTACTTTTAAAAGCGCAAATACATTATGCACTTTTTAAAGCGCAAATACATTATCAATCAAAAATATTTGGTTGAGCAAAAGACATGGGCTCATCATTCAGTTAAAATAGGCCTATACTTTTCTCTGTGCAATGGTGGGCTTGATGAAAAGTTCAGTTCGCTAAATACGAGTCAAGTAGTAAGACATTCGACAGTCACAAATACTGATGTTAACACAGGGAAAATGTGTAACGGATGCCTCGCAGATACAAACGGGGTAAATAATGTTTTGTGTTTTTATTAAAATAAAGTTAACATTGGCTGGCCGCTTATCACATTGTTTATTACTTATCAGAGCTGTTGAAACTGGAGATTCACACTAAATAAAACCAAATAATCCACACATAAGATGAAATCAACCGATGCAAGGAGCATTAATGTCCTACTCTAAAGCCCTATTCACACAGGATTAGTATTATCTGGGGACCTTGTGTGAAATTTGAAATTACCCCCCCACATCTGAATTTCGGGTGGTGATTTCGCACGGGTTAAGCAAAGCCTGTGATTTTACTCGAATTTACTGACTTATCTCCCGGATACCCGGATGTCAAGGCTTTGAGAGTCCCGTTCTATGGTCCAGATGGATTTTAAAAAAAGAAACTAATATAGTTTTGTGCGCTGTGTCATTTACATTTCACCAGGTTAAAATAATATCTCAAGCTTTGTGCTTGATTTATTTTTTAACACATTAACCTCAAAACCTTTTCAGCTTTCTCTTTCTGCAAATTGTATGGTGTGGCGATATGATGACAGCACCCAAAATACTATCAAACACTCCAACGCAGATCCATTCTTCGCGGAAGATGGATAAAAAGGCGCACAGGAAACAAAAACCTCGAAAAATGATATACGACCCGCCAAATGCTGGCCGAATCACAGAGATGCCAATTCGCACGGGACTAATATTATCACAGGACCTCTGTGTTCAGCGAAATATGGTAGGTCATTTGCGGGGGAATTTTTACTTTACAAATTACAGACATGGCCGATTCGCACAGGATTAAGATCACAGACAACCTCCGCAATTATTACAAATGACTGGAGGTCACCAGGTAATACTAATCCTGTGCGAATAGGGCTTAAGGCTGATGATACACCGGGCAACTTTTTTAGCATTGTTGCCGTGCAACTTTGGGCAATGTTGCCGTCAACGGGCAACCAGGTGAGACACAGGGTCCACGACCGATCTAAAGTATCCAGATATAAATTTGCTACCCATTTTCAATGGGAGCATTGCTCAAAAAAAGTTGCCTGGCAAAATTGCTCAAAGTTGCCACGTGTATCATCAGCTTAACTCTATAGAGATTTTCACAGAGGAAATAACAAATATCCTTCTAATTTTTCTGAGTTATATGACTTGTGCCACAAATATGCACTAGATGGTTTGCCAGATCTGTTTCGCCAATATGCTAGTGAATAGAGAATATCTCGAGTTTTCCCGTGGGTGCTCAGCCCCTATGGCTGTGATAGACTGTAATGAACAGTAATGAAATATTGCTATGTCCAAAATCCCAAAAGGTAGTATCTGAGTAGGCATTATATTTAATGAATACCTGTTAAGAAAAAAATTGTTCTACGTAGGACATATGCATGTGGTATGAATGTATGTCAGACCAAATACGTCATGTTGGCTTTTTCATGTGACCTAAGGAGTCAGTTACATCTCTTAACTGCTCCATTGGATGCACACTTCAGAATATCAACAGAAGTAATACGTCATCTTGGTACTTTTCACATACTGTTTTTTAAATACACTCCAAGAAAGGTTTGTAAAGATATGACACAATGTATCTGTCACGATTCGGCTACTGTGGGGGAACGAGGAATCGAGGAGACGTCGGAGTAGATCAACATGGAATCATCTTTATTTATCCAAACAAGGGAACACAGGAGCAAGACACACAAGTAGCAGGGAGAACAGACGTTTAACAGCAGACAAAGAACTAGGTGCAGAGAACACTTTAAATACACAGAAACACATGGGTGACACCTGGGAACAATAAGAACTAAATGGGGAACACCTGGACCAAAAGGACCTACAGACGGGAACGGGAAAGACCAATTAAGGGCATGGAAACATAAACATGGAGCACATGGGGAACAAAACACAACCAACACTAGGAACAGAGTCTGACGGTATCGTGTTAATATGAAGGAATTTCCTGCATTGATTTCACTGTATTGTGTTTTAGGGTTGAAGAAATGTCCAGGGGTTGAAGGAAACTTGCCAGAACATTTTTCATTTTTTTTCTTACAGTGTACTACAGATACATGTTCTCCGTTTGTTTGGACTTTTATGTTGTATTTCCACAGGTTACAATGTCCTGTGATAGTTTATAGCCCCTTTGTAGTCATTTTGGCTGCGTCCTTCAGAGGCAGCATTCCAAGGCAGGAAGGCATCAAGACACGTCCGAATCCAAATTCTGCTTTACTGATCTGCTTTTACCTTCTTCTGATCGAATTTTGAAGGCAGCATAGATATATCCTTCGCTGCCTTTGATATCCCACAATCCTGTGCGTTCCCTTCCGTGACGGTTGAGCTAAAAAATAAAGATGACGTCGGAAAGTTGCGTTTGGTGGTCAGTTTGTGTGTAATATATATTTGTAAATGTATATTTCTGACTAACTTTTTGCACTTTTGGTGTTATTTATAGCGAGAAATCAGTATTATAGTAATTAAATATTCGTTTAGTTATCACAAAAACTCGTTCTATTTTGTTGTAAATCATTAAACCGTTATGCTGCCTCAGAAGCCTGTCTGAAAACAGTTTCATGAGGTGCCTTCGTGCAAAAACGCTGCCTGCAAAGTCGGATACATCTATGCTGCCTTCAAAATTCGATCAGAAGAAGGTACCTCCGGAAACAGGAAGTAAAGTAGAATTTGGATTCGAACGTGCCTTGATGCCTTCCTGCCTTGGAATGCTTCCTCCGAAGGCAGCATTTTAGAGCTTTCGGACCGCAGTCATTGCCTCATACGGCAGCAAGTCAGCTGCCTAATGCCGAGTTCACACTGCACGATTTTCAAACTCGTCGGATTGCCGTTGCTTTCACATTGCGTGACCATCTGGGATAGCATTCAATTGCTCCTGTTTTCACATTGCACGATGGATCCGCAACAGGGGGTTTCACACTGCATGACTTCACGATAGGAAGAATTGCCGACAGCTCTGTCTGGTCCACAAACTACGTTTCACAACAAAACACACGCGAGAAGTGATAAGGAAATAACTCGAGAACCCGCGTGTGTCAGACCGAAGTTCTCCAGTGAGACTGTAATTATTTAAAAACCCTCAAATTGTCTGTGAGCTGATTTCCGGCTACAAGGACAAAAATAAAAACTGATTATGCAGGAGGGAGATGCAGGGAACAGGGATTGGGTGTTCTGCAAAGAGAGTTGTAGGTAAATAATTTTGCAGTAACTGTTATGCTGATGTTGTGGCTGGTCAAGCAAATGTTTGTGCTTGTTTCTGTATGATATAATTGTCCATATATCTATTAAAATACTGATATTCTGGTCTATAACTCCGGCCCGAACTTCCCTCTGCCCTGTATCTTGGTCTCTCATTGGCTGTAGGTCACCGCCGATGTGTTTTTCAGTCAGAACTCATTTCACACAGCGTGATTTTGAATCGCCGACAGCTCCAGATATTTAGCATGCCAAATACTTCACGGGAGTCTGCGACACGTCGGCGATTCTCTCAGATCACGTCTTTGATAATTCACACAACGTGATTGTCACTCGTGTGAACGAGCACCGATTCGCCTCCGATTTCGGGCATTTCGTAAAACCTGTCGGCGAGTGAAAATCAGGGCTAAAACCGTGCAGTGTGAACTCGGCATAAGTTCAAAAGAACAGCATTGGTTTAAAATAGAAACCTTTTGTAACATTATAAATGTCTTTACTGACCCAAGCTTTTAAACGGTTGCGTAAATCTTTTTATTTTTTTCAAAGAGCAATTTAACTAAAAAAGTTGTCCATATGACATCATATGGAACTTTAAACGTTCTTTTATGACATCATATGGAACTTTAAACGTTCTTTTATGACATCATATGGAACTTTAAACGTTCTTTTATGACATCATATGGAACTTTAAACGTTCTTTTATGACATCATATGGAACTTTAAACGTTCTTTTATGACATCATATGGAACTTTAAACGTTCTTTTATGACATCATATGGAACTTTAAACGTTCTTTTATGACATCATATGGAACTTTAAACGTTCCCTTCCCTCTTTTAAAAAGTGAAACAAAACCATTTGTAGGTAATTTATTAAAAAGAAGCCATTTATGTGCGTGTGCACGTCAATAACTAGCACACGTTCATGTACATCCAAGTTAAGAGTGCGATTAGCAGAGTTTTCCAGTGTGCCATCATGATAAGCAGACATGCTGACCAGCTCCATAAGCAAGTTGAACTGGTGCTCAACACACTCAGAAACTCCTTGTAAGAGTTTGCTGGGCTGTTCAGTAGTTCTGCTAATCCTCAGATATCTGCGGCCGCTCCGATCCACCAAGCACTTCATTTAAAAGAGCTTAGAGAGGCAGCGAGACGGCGTGAGGGAAGAATGCGGGCAGCTGCGGCGGGGCAGAACAGCCACTGATCTCCACTCGTGCCGACCCAACATACGCACTGGCCTCGCTTTTTAATTAAACTGGAGGGCGGCCTTGCCAACACACCTGACAGAAAACAAAGAAATGATGACATGAACAGACGTCTCAGCCTTCATGTTCACAATGCATCCTTATGCTTTATATGAATCTCAAAGAATTCATGTAATAAAGTCCCAGCACAACAATAAATTGAGCAAAACAAAACGGGCCTTATTGGTCTGACACAATTCAATCCACTTCAGCTTTCAGCACGACCGCATCAGAAAACAAAAATATGTTTCAAATAATGTTGACGCCAAAATTAAATACCAAACTCTTATTTATACAAGAGGACAAAAAGGTCAGTCTAAATGTCCCTCATGTTACACAACAGCTCTGCACGTTTATCTGGAACAAATGCAAAATCAAACTGTCATTTCATTCAACCATAAAACTCCAAATCAAATTATTTTTTTGGTAAATGGATAGTTTTGGTCCAAAAATATTAACCCTAACTTTGTCCATTTTGCTTTTGATTCCATGTCACGTTCATAATTTTGCATAATGTTGGTTCTGTGCAGTTCATGGTAATATTCATATATGTAATTGATTTTTACTTTGGTACAATAAGCACTTTGGGTACCGTGTTGAGTTGTCACCTGATGTCCAACATAAAATATGATTTCTGAAGCAAAACCAGTGGAGAACCTCTGCAAGAAATGTCGTAAAAATCAGCTTACGTGTCCCATAAACTAATGAAGCATGACAGACCTCATAAACACACGCTGATGGAGTACAAACCATCTGGATACAGACTCAAACGGAGTGCCTCCTTAGTAAAATTAACTATCCATTCAAACATGATGCTCGATACCTATTTATAAAGTGCAACAGTCACCCACTTTTTGGAAATGTTGGTTTCGGAAATAATTTTCCATAGGGATTTAAAAAAAAAAGTAATTAATTACTTTTATAAGAGTTATAATAATAATAATAATAAGTCAACTTTAATGAGGAAAGAGACTTCAATCCCATGAAGCATGGCAAAAGACAATCTAATTAAAAAAGATCAAGCAATAACAAACTAGCGATTTAAAGATGTTGATTACACACACCCACACCCATACACAAACAAACATACATACATAAAAATGTGTCTAAATACAAATTCATAAAATATGTATCTAAATACAAATATTTAAGCGTTCCAAAGAGTCTCTTTTGGCACATTTTGTTTGGTGCGATTGGTGGAGATATCTCTGTAGAATCATGGGTAATGTAGTTTTTCACCAGGAATGCCACTTTTAAACATGATTATTTAAAAACAGTTGAAGTAATGTGTACTGATAGCTTCAACAAAAGCATACATCACCGATTAACAGCCTTGTAGCTCATAGTAGGCCTGTCTTTATAGGTTTATAAGTTATTTTTCAAAATAAATATATAGTTCAGTCATGAAACTCTAGATGGCGCATTCTGACGGGGTGTTAACTTAACTGATGATATTCAGAGAGTTAAACGACTTGGCACAAGCTGATTGGTTCATGCTGCATATGCAGCCAATGAGCTTACTGCCTTGCATTTATATGGCTG
>NW_015506268.1:57311-64508 GCF_001515645.1 Sinocyclocheilus grahami | reverse complement strand
ATGCCGAGTTCACACTGCACGATTTTCAAACTCGTCGTATCGCCGTTGTGTTCACACTGCATGACTATCTGGGGTAGCATTCGGTTGCTGCTGTGTTCACATTGCACGATGGATCGGCGACAGGGGGTTTCACACTGCATGACTTCACGATAGGAAGAATTGCCGACAGCTCTGTCTGGTCCACAAACTACGTTTCACAACAAAACACACGCGAGAAGTGATAAGGAAATAACTCGAGAACCCGCGTGTGTCAGACCGAAGTTCTCCAGTGAGACTGTAATTATTTAAAAACCCTCAAATTGTCTGTGAGCTGATTTCCGGCTACAAGGACAAAAATAAAAACTGATTATGCAGGAGGGAGATGCAGGGAACAGGGATTGGGTGTTCTGCAAAGAGAGTTGTAGGTAAATAATTTTGCAGTAACTGTTATGCTGATGTTGTGGCTGGTCAAGCAAATGTTTGTGCTTGTTTCTGTATGATATAATTGTCCATATATCTATTAAAATACTGATATTCTGGTCTATAACTCCGGCCCGAACTTCCCTCTGCCCTGTATCTTGGTCTCTCATTGGCTGTAGGTCACCGCCGATGTGTTTTTCAGTCAGAACTCATTTCACACAGCGTGATTGTGAATCGCCGACAGCTCCAGATATTTAGCATGCCAAATATTTCGCGGGCGTCGGCGACGTGTCGGTGATTCTCTCAGATCGCGTCTTTGATAATTTACACTGCGTTATTGTCACTCACATGAACGAGCACCGATTTGCCTCTGATGTCGGGCATTTGTTGGCGATTTTGCAAAACCTGTCAGCGAGTGAAAAATCGGGCTAATATCGTGCGGTGTGAACTCGGCATAAGTTTTCGGATGCAGCCTTTGTTTCATTGGGTCCCTTAATTGTTTCCCCAGGTGTTTCTAATTTCCTTGTTATCTTGTTAGCTTCCCTGTGTGTGTGTGTGTGTGTGTTTGTGGATAGCCCTGTGTTTTAGTCAGTCATTAGCCTGACGGTAATTGTTTCTCAGGGGGACGTATGTGATTTTCACCTTTTACAGGGGATAGTTGCTGATTTTAATGCCGTCTGAATCCAGGATGTCAGTGTTTTTCTCACACCACCCCCGTAAAAATCCCCGGCCGAATTACCTACTGTTTTTTGACAAACACCAAGGTCGTGTGGTGATTTAATTGCCGTCCGAATCCACATCTCTGAGTTTACAAGAAGAAATCTATTCAAAATTCAGTGTTTAAACCCTTTTTGAGCACTCCCGAACACCGTAAGGTAACGTTGTACTTCGGTATAATTTGCATACATATTTATTTCTGAAATGCTGGAAAGTATTTAAAAGAACAATACTTAATAACTGCTCCACCACAGCGTCTGGGAGCAGAAAGAGAAGAAAAGCACGTACACATTCGAAATGGGTCTTTCTTTATTATGGCTGCAGTAGGATGAGTGTTTACTATTGTCATTTTGCATTATTGACACTATTTTCCTAATTAATGCTGTTCAGTTGCTTTGTCACAATCTGTATTGTTAAAAGCGCTATATAAATAAAGGTGACTTGACTTGACTTGACTCCGCTTCCTCCACGGTGAAAGCCGATCTGGCAATCCACAGCGCAAAGTTGTTGTATTTCCTCAGTGACCAGCACAGATCAGCTCCAGGCATGACGAAGCAATATCGTCCTAATTTGGAAGGCCAAACAAAGAAGTTTCGCTTTCACAACGAATCACACAGCGCCTTCACGACATGGCGGCGGCGGCAACAATACTACAGCGAGAATAAAAGTTACACCTTCTTTCTTTGCATGAACATTTGGGCGGTGTTATTCAAATCTTCCCACATCGTGATGTAGATATATGGGGGCGTGTTAGAACGAGCCATTTTAGGTAGGCGTGGCTGACTCTTAACTTTTATAAAGAATATCTCTTTGAATTTGAGACTTTAGTCTTTGCAACTTTACAGATCTTCTTTCTGCACCAAGAGCTTGTAACACTCCAAAGAGAAAGGAAAAATTGAAATCGCATCATATGACCCCTTTAACAGTAACAGTAAAAACAACATTCAAAGCCATATGTGAGTGACACATTTCCCCTTCCTGCTCCATTTCCTCTCATACGCATATGTGAGACGTGCAGACAGGCTGAGCCTGCTGGCCTGTCAGAGATTGTTCCTCCTGGGAGAGCTTTTCACTGTCACACGTCGCTGGGATTCTCCACCTGTGTGTTGGTACGGTGGACCCCCTCCGAGACTTTGTGCTTTTCAAATCCGTGTGCAGACCTGCCGCCAGAAACGCACACACCAGGATGAGGTCACACTGAGGTCTGAGCACACACATGCAGGAGAAAGCCTGACATTTCTTGAAGAAAGGATAGATAGGGTGTAAAAGCAGGACGGTGTGGTACATAAGGATGAAGGATGCAGGAAAGGAGAAAGTTGAGAAGGGGATGTATTTTTCATTTCCCATAGTGCTTTGTTGAGAGCAGCCAGAGTCCGTTAGAGACCGGTTGGCACTTACGGGACTAATTGGGGTTAGAGCCCAGTCAAACTGAGCTCTGTCCTCTCACAGTATCACATCCTCACAAAGAGAGTGCTTTTAAAGTGAACTTGAAGCATTCTGAATCCATTTTACTTCTGTGATATGACGTGTTTCAGAGTGAAACATTCAAAGAGACATAAATGTAGAGCAAGACACGATTTTATCCATTGGGAGTTGACTGGATTGTGAAAAGAGAATTTTTAATACAGTGCCACAATTCAGTTCAATTTAGTTAAAGTTTTCGCAGTACATATTGTTTCAAAGAAGTTTTGCTATGTAGTTATGTGGCTGGCAAATATGTATTCAGTTAAGCAGACATAATTAACATGATTACAGCTTGTGATTGTAATGATTGCAATATAGGGATAATATCTGACAGCTTTGTTTGACAATCCAAAGTTGGCATGATCTGAAGTCTTCGGATCTGAAGTACATTTAAGAGACCTGAAAATGTAATTTAATTGGCAAAGCTGAATTTTCAGTCTTCAGTGTTACATTATCCTTCTAAAAGCATTGACTTTGTGCTCAAGAAACATTTCTTGTTATTATCAATGTTAATTATCAATAATAATAATAATAATAATACTTTTATTCATCAAGGATGCATTAAATTGATCAAAACTAAAAGTATAGAAATGAATAGTGTTACAAAAAATTTGTTCTTTTGAACTTTCTATTCATCAGATAATCTTAAAAAAATGTATGACAGTTTCCAGCAAGGATGCATACAATTGATTTAATAATAATATTAAATCTTTATTGAGCACCAAATCAGCATATTAAATCAGCAGAAATCAGCAGATTTCAGAAAGATCATGTGTTCCTGGAGTAATTCATCTTCGCCACCTCAGGATTATAAATAACAATAAATTACAATTTAAAATATATTAAAATAGAAAACAGTTATTTTAAATTATTAAAAAGATATAGATAGATAGATATAGACAATATTTTTTTCTTTAGAGTAATGATAAAACATTATCAATAAAATATAGGTGCATTTTAATGCATATCTTCTGTGTTGTACACAGTAACATAAGGAGGAGCAGTATGTTTGTTATAGGCAAAGAACTTCTCTGTCTGATGCAGAGACAGTCATGTGTTGTGTGTCTCTGTCTGACAGCAAGTGCCATGCAGCTATGAGCTGTCAACATTCACATATTCAAACACAGCAAGCAATGCTGAGAGAATTGTGTTGTTGTTGTTGTTGTTGGTTTTTTTTATGTGTGAAGGCTTTTTGTGCACAGTATGTGTTAGTGTTATTGTCTTGGTTATTGCTGGCTGTAACTGGAGGGTTTACATTTTGTATGTTTGTAGTATTGCCATCTGTTTCCTAGTTCTGAGGTTGTTCTTGGTTTTCTGATTGTGTTATTGCTCTCATATTGACCACAATCTGAAAACCCAACATCACTGTAGTAGACTTGTTGTTTTAAGGGATTTTCACACTACACTTAACTCTGGGTTAAAATATTTTTGACCACAGGTTAAAGGTGCTGTAAGTGATTGCAGCTGTTTTGCTAGCTTCTACCATTTTGTTGACTTAAACACTCTCAGGCCCAAAAACCCCACCCTCCAAAGGCAAAAAGTGCAGGTTGGCACTGTATTTTTATTTTAGACTGTCTTAAATGGGTGTCATTTCTCAAAACAATCAGAAACCACAAATCCTCTTTGTATTGTTGCACAACCTTCTACACATTGTGTTTTGATTTCATGTTTGATGTATGAGGAAAACAAGAACAATGATGTTTAACAAAGACTCTTTTTATTTTTGTGGAATTTTTAATTTCAGATGTCCAAAGCCTGAAACATGTAGGCAAGTACATGGAAATATGAAAATTAGAGTGTTAACCCAAATCTATAGCTTGCAAATATACAATGCAAAATCAATGTGAAAACCAACTAGATGGATTACTAACCCAGGGTGAAGTATGAACAGTGTAAAACATGGGACAAGATCTATAATTATGTTAACTCAGAGTAAAAAATTTGCTAAAAGTGTGAAAAGTCCATTAGTCTCGGAATGAATCTGGGAAAAAAAATTAATAGTTTCAAAATTTTACAAGCTAAAGTCTTAAATCCCAAACAATATTTCTTCTACATGATAATGTGTGTCTTTTACTAATCACCAGATGGTGTAGAAAACATAAGTGCACTTGATGAAACTCAAAGACTCTCTTTCTGTAAGTAAGTCAGTAGTTTGGGGAGCTCTCATTAAGTGAGGCTGGATTTAGAGAAAACCGAGTGTCAGATTACTAAACCATCACATTTTTCTTTCTTTCTCTCAGTCAGTCAGAATTGAAGGAGCTTTGCTCCTGGTGAATTTATTTCAATGACTTCCACGTGATATCACCAGTGAACAGCACATGAGCTTATTACAGGAAATTATCAAATTGGAAGATGATTTTGTGTAGTTAAAGATGATTTTAGGTAGTTAGAACTGATTGTATGTGGTTATAGATGATTTTGAACAGTAGTAGCAATTGCATGTAAATTTCAGGAATCGTCTTTAACCAGTCAACCCAATCATCATCCATCTGCAAGACTATGACTTCATTGGAAATGTTGATGCGGCACTTTACCTAAGAATGTTCACTAACACAGGACAGTCAGCTGTAAGCTCAAGGCTACACTTCAGAAACAGTAACATTTGTATACATATGGTTAGAAAACAAACAAGCAGCCAAACAAAAAAAGATTTACAATACTGTTCAAGGGGTTTGGTCAGAATTGGATTTATTTATTTAATTATTTTACTGCCAGACCTGTTGAATCAAGAAATCACTTAAATAGAACCTGTCTGACAAAGTGAAGCATGCTTAAAGAGCAAAACATCATGCCGCGATCTAAAGAAATTCAAGAACAGATGAGAAACAAAATAGTTGACATGTATCAGTCTGGAGAGGGTTATGAAGCCATTTCTAAGGCTTTGGGACTCCAGCGAACCACGGTCAGAGCCATTATCCACAAATGGAGAAAGCTTGGAACAGTGGTGAACCTTCCCAGGAGTGGCCAGCCTACCAAAATTACTAAGAGCACAACGATGACTCATCCAGGAGGTCATAAAAGAACCCAGAACAACATCTAAAGAACTGCAGGCCTCACTTGCCTCAATTAAGGTCAGTGTTCATGATTCAGCAATAAGAAAGAGACTGGGCAAAAACGGCATCCATGAGAGAGGTCCAAGGCAAAAGCCATTGCTGACCAAAAAGAACACAAGGTTTTCCCACACTGTTGCTGGTATTTTGGCCCATTCCTCCATGCAGATCTCCTCTAGAGCAGTAATGTTTTGGGGCTGTCGCTGGGCAACACGGATTTTCAACTCCCTCCAAAGATTTTCTATGGGGTTGAGATCTGGAGACTGGCTAGGCCACTCCAGGACCTTGAAATGCTTCTTACGAAGCCACTCCTTCGTTGCCCGGGCGGTGTGTTTGGGATCATTGTCATGCTGAAAGACCCAGCCACGTTTCATCTTCAATGCCCTTGCTGATGGAAGGAGGTGTTCACTCAAAATCTCACGATACATGGCCCCATTCATTCTTCAGTCGTCCTGGTCCCTTTGCAGAAAAACAACCCCAAAGCATGATGTTTCCACCCCCATGCGTCACAGTAGGTATGGTGTTCTTTGGATGCAACTCAGCATTCTTTCTCCTCAAATTGAGTTTTTACCAAAAAGTTCTATTTTGGTTTCATCTGACCATATGACATTCTCCCAATCCTCTTCTGGATCATCCAAATGCTCTCTAGCAAACTTCAGACGGGCCTGGACATGTACTGGCTTAAGCAGGGGGACACATCTGGCACTGCAGGATTTGAGTCCCTGGCAGCGCAGTGTGTTACTGATGGTAGCCTTTGTTACTTTGGTCCCAGCTCTCTGCAGGTCATTCACTAGGTCCCCCCGTGTGGTTCTGGGAGTTTTGCTCACAGTTCTTGTGATCATTTTGACCCCACGGGGTGAGATCTTGCATGGAGCCCCAGATCGAGGGAGATTATCAGTGGTCTTGTATGTCTTCCATTTTCTAATAATTGCTCCCACAGTTGATTTATTCACACCAAGCTGCTTACCTATTGCAGATTCAGTCTTCCCAGCCTGGTGCAGGCCTACAATTTTGTTTCTGGTGTCCTTTGACAGCTCTTTGGTCTTGGCCATGGTGGAGTTTGGAGTGTGACTGTTTGAGGTTGTGGACAGATGACTTTTATACTGATAACGAGTTCAAACAGATGCCATTAATACAGGTAACCAGTGGAGGACAGAGGAGCCTCTTAAAGAAGAAGTTACAGGTCTGTGAGAGCCAGAAATCTTGCTTGTTTGTAGGTGACCAAATACTTATTTTACAGAGGAATTTACCAATTAATTCTTTAAAAATCCTACAATGTGATTTTCTGGAATTTTTTTTCTCATTTTGTCTCTCATAGTTGAGGTATACCTATGATGAAAATTACAGGCCTCTCTCATCTTTTTAAGTGGGAGAACTTGCACAATTGGTAGCTGACTAAATACTTTTTTGCCCCACTGCATGACACAAATCCTGCGATGGAGCATTCTCTCACACTAGGCTACTTTTGCTTGCTACTGGAAAAGTTAAAGGGGTCATATGACGTTGCTAAAAAGAACATTATTTGGTGTATTTGGTGTAATGAAATGTGTTTATGCGGTTTAAGGTT
>NW_015506268.1:49923-51728 GCF_001515645.1 Sinocyclocheilus grahami | reverse complement strand
GGAGCGGCTTCCAGACGCTCCAAACACTAAATGATCCAGGTGGGCGGTGGAGCGGAGGCGGAACAGGGGGAGGGATGGAGGACCAGGTCCAAGGATAGGAGAGACCAGGGACTGAGGCAGAGCCGGCGGAGAATACTCAGCCGAGAAATGTGGTTAGAGTGGGTGTTATATAGTGAATGAGGTAATTAGAAACAGCTGTGTGCAATGAGTGCAATCAGGGCAGTGTGCAAATTGTGCAAAGAATGATGGGAAATGTAGTCCGGGGTGCTATGCAACAGTTTGTGTAGTGCGAGAGTCAATGTAATGGAAAGGGTGACATCTGGTGGTGAATAAACGGAAGTCCATGAACCGAATTCGTGACAGCCAGGCAGGGTTGGACAGCTTTTTTCCCTTAATAAATGAAATCATAATTTCAAAACTGCAGTTTATATTTACTCAGGTTATATTTGTGTAATATTAAAATTAGTTTGATGATCTGAATCTTTTAAGTGTGGCAAATATGCAAACAATTAAAAAAACAGGAAGGGGACAAAAACTTTCTTACACAGCTGTACATAAATAGCCAAAGACCAAAATCTGGCTATAATGTAAAGGTCATGAGTTACTGTAGTAATTAACAAATACAATTCATATTAATACATTTAACTTTACGAAGACGTTCTTTAAAATGTACTGTAGGTTCATCACACTAATTAGACAACTTCACTGATTATAACTGGAGACATGTATTTTTGTTATATCATGACAAGCCAGACACATTCCAGTATAGACGCGAACCTTTACAGGTCATCCTACAGGTCTATAATATAATTGACTAACGTTATTGTAGTGTAATCTCATATAATATGTCTCTCTGTCTCAGTGCAGTACACAGTATACACTGCTTTCAAGAAATAATGTAGTTAACTAATTGAACTGATCTGCATTTGGCCTGTCTGTGTGCTGAATGGACAGAGTAAACCGCGTACCTCAGGCAGTGTGGTGTCATAAATCAGCTCTGATGGTGGTGGGCCACAGAGAAAGGCACTCAGCTAAATTACAGACCCCATTTATTGCTTTTCACCAGCTTAAACTCCTACAGACCAAACTGAATATGCACATAAAGTAGCACACCGTGCCCTTCCTCACACACACTGGTGACTTCATACTCTAAAAGCACAAAGCCCTGAGTGAGTGTTCGGCTCACAGGGTTTTTAAGAGGTTCAGAATTATCTCGCTCATCTCTCCAAGATGGACACACCACCAGCTGTGAGTAATGAACATAATGGTACAATTTAATCTGGAGATCTGAAGACACAGGTTAGGTTTGGCATAGCATACTACCATACCAGTATATATGTAGTATGTATACTGTACACATGATACAAATTTCTGTATTTGCACAGAATAGTCAAATTATCTACTACACTTGTTAAAATGAGCACACTGCATTAAATGCTGCATCCCATAATGCAATGAGCTCGACTTGACCTTCCATTTCCACTGTGATGGATGAACCGGAAGTAATCTGTGTTGCAATCTTGACTGTGTAATCTGTGTTGAAATTTGATTGGATACTAACTAGAATTAAACACACTACTGTATGTGATAAGGTCTTGTGACAAACATTGTAAGGTCATATGATGGCAGCACTGCACACAGTGCAACTGTTTTACCAGCATATTAGAATGATTTCTGAAAGATCATGTGACACTGAAGACTGGAACAATGATACAGAAAATTAATCTTTGCATCACAGGAATAAATTACATTTGAATATATATAAAATGGAAAAGTTTTTATATTTATTTATATATTTATATATA
>NW_015506268.1:47651-47913 GCF_001515645.1 Sinocyclocheilus grahami | reverse complement strand
AAAATATTAAAGAACAAAAGGTATAAGAGTATAATAATGATTCTAACATAACACTAAGCCAAACACCAAAAAAAAAAAAACTACATGTGTATGTACAACCACACACACATACATATATACTGTGTATGTACATACACATTTATAAATTCAATATATATATTATTTCATTTCCATTTAGTTTGTTGAAGTATTAAAATAACTTTTAAATACTTTTAAATCAAATTAAATAAAAACTAAAAACTTAATAAAATACCTATACAGA
>NW_015506268.1:43433-47545 GCF_001515645.1 Sinocyclocheilus grahami | reverse complement strand
TAATTAATCATTAGTTGTCTCTAAGACGTATCCTGTCAGATGTCAAATGTGACCCTGGACAACAAAACCAGTCTTAAAGGTCCCATATTGTACACCTTTCTGGAGTTTTATTTTAGGTTTTGATGTCCTTACGAATATATATTTGCGGTATAAGTACCAAAAAACATCTCAATATATTTTTACAGCTCCTCTCTCAGGAGCTCTGCTGAGAACAGGTCGATTTTGGCCTGTCTAATTAATATTCATGAGCCTCTCTTCTGATTGGCCTGTTGTTTTCTGTGAGTTTGTCTTTACTATACACGTTAGATGTGATCCACCTCATAGTAACAATCCTGTCAGATCGTCCATCCTTTGAGTGAGAGTGTAACGTTACAGGTCGGCCGATCTGGTTTCGTGGTTAAAGTTAACCTTTTCGACATGTTTCCGTGTTGTCCTTGCTCAGCAATGGCATGGACGCGATGTTTTCTGGGGGTTTGGCAAAAGGAGAGTGGGACGGTGGTCGGTGCTCGGGATGGTGATTGAATGCGGTGACTGTGTAGTTCTGACGTCAACTTTTTACGGAAGTCACAATGGTTCGTGAAAAATAGCTAGAACTTTATGCAGGCTGTGTGCATTTTACTGTGGACTGACTGTTTTGAAACTTATATGGTAGTTAAATAGCCCCTAGACCTGTGAAAAAAAAGCAGTGAAAAAAAGCCAGGAAATTTCAGTTTTGACAATATGGGACCTTTAAAGGGGACATAACACACACCGTTTCACCCGTTTCAATCATATGTTAATCTTGAGTACCCTATAGAATAGTACTGCATCCTTCATATCTCAAAAAAGTCTTTAGTTTTATCATATTTATAAAAGAAAGATGCAGCTTTACGATTCTCTCCGGAAACAGCCGAGCTCCTGGAGACGTGCCGTGGGCGGAGCTAAAGATTGACGAGCACTTGAGCTCCGACTGCCAACAAAACGCAGACATTTGATGCAGTTTCACTTACTGTCTGCAGTTCTGAATCATGACCGGGATCTTTTATAGCTGGGACCACTCCATCCTTCAGTATCAAACGATGTGCAAATCCAGCGTCAAACTGGGCCTTGTTTATAAAACGTTCATCAACAAGCACGCTTATGAAACTGCGTTGCTGCTCTGGAAAAACAAACTGCATCTACTGTTTACATAACGCTGGGTTCTTTAGGAAGCTGAACAAAATTATCTTTCCCTGTGTGTGTGTGTGTATGTTTATGTTAGACCGGCTTAATGTGTTTGTGTAGTATGTTAGACTAGTTTAAGTTTTTATGTAGTTAATAAAACCTTACTTGTATCACACTTGACGTGTTCATTGTTTACTCATAACCGGAGTCAATAATCATGCAGATTTACGTTACAAACTTATAGAATTGTACAGTAAGAAAGTTATTTCCTTTAACCAGGAAATTAACGTTCTTAGAATTGACAAGACGGTTGACCCTGAGTGGTCAGCTAAATATCTACAGTGGATCTAAAATATGAATAGTTAATTATAACTAGTTATGGTTAATTATTCTGTAGGGATTTCATATACAGGACACGGAGAGGCCACTGGATCACCATCATGAGGTTTTGAATTAATCTAATCAAGAGATACCACAGAGACCTTTTGTACCAGAGCTGAAAAGCCTTTCACGACATATGGATGCCTCGTTCTCATGGATGTATGGACCCGTTATCTCTAGAACAGGAAAATGACTAAATGACGCCCTCAGGCCAGCACAGGATGTACAGCGTGACGCCACATGACTATCCCATGACTTTCGACCACCAGCTTCCCGCATGACCAAAACTCTTACTTCCTTTGAATTAGAAAGAAACAGAATGTACACAGACAATTCAGAAGACAATCATTAAAAATCACTGAAAGCATTGGAGCAACGATATTCACAAATAATATGTTTTATGTCGTAAATATGTGTGATGTGTTATTGAAACCACGATATCTTAATCGTTGCTTTCTAACTTTTCTTTTTAGTTAATTACGATTGTTGTGTATGCAAAATACCTGTTGTTTGGGTTTGGATGAGAGCCGGTTGTATTCACAGAACATTGGTGTGAATGAATAATTGATATTCAGCATTATTTTCCTTTGGTGATGATAGTTTTATAAGAAGTTCTTTAAAACTTGCAGAAATACTCTCCCAAACAACAAACCACACAGGGCGTGGCCAGACCCCGCAGCCACCATCTGATTGGAACAGCGACCAGTGGGATGGACTTACGCCGCAAATCAAAACCCCACTGCAACACAGATTCGTTGCTTGCTTGCTTGTTTTACCCGATCAAGACGTTTTGGCTTGCACCTTGGTGAGCGCGAACAAGCGCCATGCCATACCACCGCAGTAGCAAGACCATCTAAGAACTTCGCGATCTTCAGAGAACTTGAAATTCTTTCAAACTCAGACTTTTAGCAGGACTGCTCCAGCCTCTGTGTCATCAAAGAACCAACTACTCCCAGAGGGGTTCCCCAAAAGGACGTCACCCATACGTCATTCCGACGTCAAAGCAACAGCCAATCAGCGAAGGAATTCCCCTCAACAGACATCCAAGAAGTCCGATACAGCGACTGAATCACCTCTGCTTTCAGCTGTCAAGCCAAAGAACGCAAGTAACGAACAAAATCTTCCACTCAGCTGACCTGGTGTAGAATTAAGTTAAGCAGTAAAATTAAGACCGATTCTCTGCTTGGTTTTTTTCCTAGGCTGAATTTAAAACCACTCGTATAAACGAGTTAGGACTTTGAAAACTTAATTCAACTCCGTCAACTAATTTCCTTGAACTTTTGTATGTATGTGTGTGTATGTTTTAGTTAGGTTTTATGTAATCTAGATTAGCCAATAAAATTCATGTTTCATTTATAAAAAAAAGAATGTCTTGGTTCATATAATTTCAAGGTTAAACTATGCCAAAACGATCCTTGCTTGCTACTTATCTCGTAGCGTACTTATAATAATTGCCTCTATTAAGAACGTACAACTAATCTTGATTGTGTGGACTGTGGCCAAGGAAACACATATTAAATTTGTTAAAAGATACCAAAAATCACTGGCTCGCTGGACGACCTTGATTTGAAGTAAAACTAACAAATTTGGAATGGTTGGATCAGGTGGATTTGGGACATTCAGACCCGAGTTCTAGCAAAATGAATAAAGTAATAATCATTAATTCCCTCTAATTACAAATTAATAATGAATAAATAAATGATACAAGTCATTACAAGTATATGAAGAGTTTGCTTCCAAAACGCTATAAATCCATTTTGATTAATTTGAGTAAAAATATGTTTTCTTTACCAAGAAATTGGCAAGATGAAAACCACTATTTTCTGTTTCAAACTTTCACATAGCATCTTTAGGTTATAATAACATTAAAAATTCAAATCCAGATTTACATTTTCAAAGATTTATTATATAAATCTTTTTTCTTCTGCTTTCTTCACTGTGTCTCCCAGCGCAATGTATAACGGTGTCACGTGATCGAGATCAGCCCGCGGCTCCGGCCCGAGCAGATAAATGGTCTGCGCTGCGTAGCCCAAAGGAGTAGTGCGGATTCGTTCTGCTTTCAGTTTGATTGTCCAATGTAGCTCTTGTAAATCAGTCATGATGAGAACGCAAGGCTGTTAATTCCATTTTTGGAACTTTTCTTTGACTGAATGTGCATTGCGATGACGTCACGGGATGCGTCTAAGCCCAAAATCTGCTGAAAATCTACGGCAATTGCGAAGATTTGCGAGCTCTTTAAATTTGTGGAAATTGTGGAATTTGTGAAGTTAAATTCAGCAATCGCAAAATCCTGTAGGGACTGCTATATGGTTAGGGTTCGGCTTAGGGTTTTTGCATGTAATTATGCATAATTAATTGCTATCATAATAGTAAGTACATGTAACATGTAACAAGGATACCTTAAAATAAAGTGTTACCAATTATGTTCACAGAAAATAATTATCTTTCTCCAGTAAAACTTGATAAGCTTAATCAATTCAATTAACATTGATGAATAAGTCATTGATTAATCAGTCAAACTGATTAAGTATGTAATTATTTGTAAGTATGTAATTATTTCAATTTTAAATAAGTCTCTCCTATCTCTA
>NW_015506268.1:42101-43423 GCF_001515645.1 Sinocyclocheilus grahami | reverse complement strand
AACTCAGACTTTTAGCAGGACTGCTCAAGCCTCTGTGTCATCACGGAATCAACCAACTACAACAAAAGGGGTTTCCCAAAAGGACGTCATCCATACGTCATTCCAACGTCAGATCAACAGCCAATCAGCAACGGAATCCCCTCCAGCACGCCTGCGTCAGCGAAGGAATTGCCTCAGCGTTTCAGCTCTCAACTAAACAGAACGCAAGTAAACGAACAAAATCTTCAACTCAGCTGACCTGGTGTAGAATTGAATTAAACAGTAAAGATAAGACAATTGCTGCTTGGTGTTCTCCTAGGCTGAATTTAAAACCACTCGTTAAACGAGTTAGGACTTTGAAAACTTCATGCAACTCCATCAAATCATTTCCTTGAATCTTTGTGTGTATGTGTACGTTTTAGTTAGGTTTTTATGTAATCTAGATTAGCCAATAAAATTCATGTTTCATTTATAAACAGGAAGTTTCTTGGCTCATATAATTTTTCGTGTCAATTCTATTGCCAAACGATCCTTGCTTGCTACCTAGCTCGTAGCTTACGTATAATAATTACCTCTGTTAAGAGATTACAAATAATCATTTAATGTGTTGACCGTGGCCAGGAAGACACATATCAAATTTGTAATACATTTACTAAGAATCACCGGCGCTGGACGACCTTGATTTGAAGTAAAACTAACAAATTTGGAATGGTTTAACCAGGTGGACTTGGGACATTCCGACCCGAGTTCTAGCAAAATCTAAATAAATTAATAATCATTAATTCCCTATAATTACAAATTAATAATGAATAAATGTAAATGATACAAGTCATTACAACTTCTATTCTGCCAGTGTCCAGAGAAAGCGTCTGCCGATCAGAAATCACAGACGACACTCACCTTGCAGTCTACGCTGTCTCAACACAGCTCGCAACAGAATCACCTGCACAGGTGACCATCACGGCCCAGAGCCCCTCAAATGACTTAACCATGGAGGAACCCTACACCGGGTTCGCCGCGCAAATCCAACAGATCCTGAGTGAGGCGGATGCCCTCCACAAGGAAGCAGACCGCCAAGGACTCAGAGAGGTTCTGTACAAGTACAAGGACTCCTTCGCAAAGGACTCCCTGGACTGTGGACTGACCAACATCCACAGTGTGCGCATTCCGACAAGCCCAAATGCACCACCCACATTTGTGCGACAGTACAAGATTCCAATAGCATCATATGAGCCAGTGCAAGAAATTGTTGACTCCATGCTGGAAAAGGGGGTCATCCGGCCCTGTAACAGCACATACTCTGCTCCGATATGGCCAGTCATGAAACCCAACGGCAAATGGCG
>NW_015506268.1:39493-41527 GCF_001515645.1 Sinocyclocheilus grahami | reverse complement strand
CAGCTTTAGAAGCTATCGCTCGCCTTCCGCCCGCTGGCGCGTCAATCATTCGGTCTTGGTCTGCCACTGACACAGCGCTCTGTTTCTCTACTGTTGTAGGATATGTTGTGACTCTGACACTTGCCTTCCTCCTCCACAAGCGAGTGAACGCCGTTCAAGAGTCTTTCAACAAATGCACGTCCGGCGTCCCGCGCATGTTCCGACGTGATAAAACTGACCAAGAACCTGAACCTGAACCGGAGAACTCAACAAACCTGATTGAGATTACGCCTATACCGCCTCGTCGAACCTCTGATAATTAGAGCGATCTAAATGACTCAACAATGATACAAGTAATACTAAATAATGTACCTCTACGTCTTCTCAAGTTTCTAACCTGATCATTCCCAAATTACCCAAGTCCCGCACCAGGATCCAGTCAGTGATGGAGATGTTGTTTGTGTCTTGTGTGTGTCTGTTCTCTCTGCCTCTTGTTCCAGTGCCCGCCGACGTTCGCAATGGGAACCTCACCGCGCAAAAGGGGGATATATGTAGGGATTTCTTACACAAACAGACCCTGATATCAGCATTCAATTAAGTTTGCTGATCACCCAGCACATCTACTCATGAGATCGAAACTAATTCGATCAGGAGACGACAAAGCCTTCTTGGTCTCAAGAACTGAAAGAGTTCATTCACAAACTATGGAGTCCCCATGTCTTGGGACCCACCAATGGATGGAGCCATTGTGTCCCGAACAGGAAAAGGATTAAATGACGCAGGCACGCAAACACAGGATGTACAGCGTGACGCCACATGACTATCCCATGACTTTCGACCACCAGCTTCCCGCATGACCAAAACCCTTACTTCCTTTTTGTCACAGACAAAGAAACAGAGGGTACACAGACAATCATTAAAAAATCATTGAAAGTATTGGAGTAACTATATTCACAAATAATATGTTTTATGTCTTATATATATATTATGTGTTATTGAAACCATGATATCTTAATCGTTGCTTTATAACTTTTCTTTTTAGTTAATTACGATTACTGTATATGCCAGATACGTGAAGTTTAGGCTTGTAAGAATGGTCATGATATTTAAGTAACATTGGTGCTGGTGAAAAAGTTATATGTTGTATCATTCTCGGATGATAATACTGTTATCAGAAGAGATTTAAAAACTTGCAGAAATACTCTCCCAAACAACAAACCACACAGGGCGTGGCCAGACCCCGCAGCCACCATCTGATTGGAACTGCGACCTGTGGGATGGACTTACACCGCGAATCAAAACCCCACTGCAACACAGATTCGTGGCTTTTTGGGCTTGCTTGTTTTACCCGATCAAGACGTTTGGCTTGCACCTTGGTGAGCGCGAACAAGCGCCACGCCTTAACATCGCCATAGCAAGAACATCTAAGAACTCAGACATTTCAGTGAGACTTTGCGATCTGCAGAGAACTTGAAAGTCTTTCAAACTCAGACTTTTAGCAGGACTGCTCAAGCCTCTGTGTCATCACGGAATCAACCAACTACAACAAAAGGGGTTTCCCAAAAGGACGTCATCCATACGTCATTCCAACGTCAAAGCAACAGCCAATCAGCGAAGGAATTTCCCTCAACAGACATCCAGGAAGCCCGCATCCGCGTCCGCAACGGAATCACCTCTGCTTTCAGCTGTCAACCAAAGAACGCAAGTAACGAACAAAATCTTCAACTCAGCTGAACTGGTGTAAAGCTAATTTAAGCAGTAAAATTAAGACCGATTCTCTGCTTGGTAAATTCTCTAGGCTGAATTTAAAACCACTCGTTAAACGAGTTAGGACTTTGAAAACTTAATGCAACTCCGTTGACTCCTTTCCTTGAATCTTTGTGTGTATGTGTACGTTTTAGTTAAGTTTTTATGTAATCTAGATTAGCCAATAAAATTCATGTTTCATTTATAAACAGGAAGTTTCTTGGCTCATATAATTTTTCGTGTCAATTCTATTGCCAAACGATCCTTGCTTGCTACCTAGCTCGTAGCTTACGTATAATAATTACCTCT
>NW_015506268.1:37751-39160 GCF_001515645.1 Sinocyclocheilus grahami | reverse complement strand
ACCTGTTTGCTCTGTAGGCAAACTGAAGAGGATCCAGCAAGGGACAACAACATATTAGAACAACATAATCATGTGTACAAGTCATTTGTGGTGCGGTGTGACCCTACTGGATGAAATGACTTACCCCGCCAAGGAGTCCAGCAGCACAGCTGTGTTCACAACAAACTGAGGCTGTCGCATTCTATGTGTTTGGACCACACCAGCTCTATGTGCCAGATAATCATTTATGGCGTCCTGATGGTGCGCTGGGAGCGTTTTTGCAGCAGCCTCAATGGCCTTCCGCACATCTTGACTCTTTAACATGGGTAGCTTATACCTGCATTGAGAAATGAAATTAATTGTTATTTATGAAAACCACTGTGACTGATAAGATATAGGAAATCTATATCGATCTATGTGGGCACATACATTTCAAGTAGGCGATTCATGTCTTGTGACACATTGTGAACAGCATCGCCAGTGGATGAAACAAAAAAGTTGTTGCAGACTTTTTCAGGCCGAATGTTTTCAGGCCTAATCTTTTGAAAGTACATCTGAAACCACTGTGGAAATAGGACAGACTGCTATAAACTGTGAAAGTTTAAGATGTTTTTATTATAATTTTTTTTTCTAATACTGGAAAAATATCTTTATGCATTACTTTAAAACAGCACATTTATTGTATCATACTGTAGTCAGAGATTCAGTCTAATAAGATTGGCAAAGCCTTACAGCTTCCTCTCTATTGGTCAAGGCAAATGTTGCTGATGTTTTGCGGCTGCTGACGCCAGTCACAACCCTGCCACCATGCTGTATCCTGGCCACCCACTCTGCATCCTGGAAAACATTGAAGATTTTTAATTTACTAATGCATTTGTCTCAAACTATTACAGCATATCATGAGGGCCAACTTGCTAAAAATAGATAAACTTACCATCAAGCCTTCCACAGCTCTTGGGCACTGATGGTGACGGAAGATTAAGATTGCCTCACAGTAGTAACGGTACATCGTCTTTTCAGAATTCGTGACCTCACTGCCCTTCAGCAGGTTCCCATAGATCTGGAGGAAGTCTGCTTTTGCAGCCTTCAAAATCTTTTGGAAATCTTTAGTGCTGGGAGCGATCACAGTGGTGGTGGTTGTGGTGGCACCTACAGGGTCTAAGACCAGTTCAGAGTCATCAGGCTGGTTCTTGATGAAGAAACCTCGCCGGAGAAGCTCCTTCACCATGCTGACCCGAGAGTGCCTGTCAGGCAGAATCTCACAAAGCTGGTGATAATCCCAGGTCCTGTTATTGCGGATCCACTCCCTGTTGGATGTCTTGGCCTTCTGCAGCTCATCAGATCTTTCCTCTGGCATGCAAGATTTCATACAAACCCTAGCCAGATGAACAGGGAGGTTCTCCTGTGGCTTGTAGCACCGTAAACAGTAC
>NW_015506268.1:35252-36850 GCF_001515645.1 Sinocyclocheilus grahami | reverse complement strand
TTTATGGTGTTTTCAGGCCAATAGCATTAAAGCCTCATCCATTTTCCCCTTAGTGAATTCAAACAATACCAGATTTATAAATATAGACCATAGGGTTCAAGAGCTACAGACATTTTTATTTGGGTATGTCGTTTTTCAGAAAATGCTCAAAAATAGGGGAGCACAGTAAGTGGCTAATTGCTTTTTCCATACATTAACTGACAGTCACCACTGATAAGCTACCACTAAATATTGTAGAAACTTAATTTGCTGTAAAGTTGCTTTGCAACGATTTGTATCGTGAAAAGCGCTATACAAATAAACTTGAATTGAATTGAAATAGCGGTTCTGGTTTATGTGATGCCTAGGCGAAATCAGACATGACGCGGGATTACTCTTCACCTGAGTTAAAAACTTAGCACTTCTGGTCTTTAGCGATGCAAGGACAAAGATTGAGTGCGCAAATGCCATATCCGAACAAGCAAAAGGCCAATCCTTAAGAGAACATTGTATATTTGAAAGCGCTTGTCCAGTTTTGTGTGAGAGTAAAGAAAATCTGCCTGCAAGTGGAGAGATTCGTATTTGAGCATTACATGGATGTGCTATCATAATGCGTTATCGACATTTCTCATTAAAATAACACAAGAGAAGCTGCCTAAAGTATAAATTATAAATAAATATGTATTTAAACTATAAGTCAAGTCAAGTCACCTTTATTTATATAGCGCTTGTAACAATACAGATTGTGTCAAAGCAACTGAACAGCATTAATTAGGAAAATAGTGTGTCAATAATGCAAAATGACAATAGTAAACACTAATTTTTCAGTTAAAGGCAGTTCATCATTGAATTCAGTGATGTCATCATCCAGCTCAGTTCCGTTTAAATAGTATCTTTGCAATCACTTGCAATCAAGATAACGATATCGCTGGAAATGAAGTGTCCCCAACTAAGCAAGCCAGAGGCGACAGCGGCAAGGAACCAAAACTTCATCGGTGACAGAATGGAGAAAAAATCTTGGGAGTGTAGCAATTAGACACAAAGTAGTTTCGCTTTCACAACGAAACACAGCACCTTCACGACATGGTGGCGGTGGCAACAACAATACTACAGCGAGAATAAAAGTTACGCCTTCTTTCTTTGCGTGAACATTTGGGTGGTGTTATGCAAATCTTCCCACATCGTGACGTAGACATGTGGGGGCGTGTTAGAACGAGCCGTTTTAGGTAGGCGTGGTTGACTCTTGTAGCGTCTGGACCAATCAAACACACAATTTTTCATTTGATTTAACAAATCACTTATTCATTAGTTTAACAAATCGTCACAGTCCCCTCACCCAATAAACTGGATGCCAGGAGGCCGCAACGGCCCCCAGGCCCCCCCCCCTGGTTACCATGGCAACCACGACACCTCTGCTAGACCAGATCCATTTACGACCTAATGACATGTTGAGAATTTCCCTCGCACTACAATTTCCATAGGAAATCCAAAGTGCACAGTAGAAATTGACTTTTCTTCTAATTAATTCATAGGAAAACCTTTCTTTGAATGAACAGTGTAACCTTCAGGGCATGGTGTATGTTGTCTTTGATATTTTTAGACTATTTTAGGCATGCTTA
>NW_015506268.1:32383-33477 GCF_001515645.1 Sinocyclocheilus grahami | reverse complement strand
ATTTGATTTAACAAATCAGTTATTCATTAGATTAACAAATCGTCACAGTCCCCTCACCCAATAAACTGGATGCCAGGATGTCTGCGGCAACCCTGACACCAGATACATTTACGACCTAATGGAATGTGAGCAGGGAAAATCACTGCCTATTTCATAAGGAAGAGACACAGTGCACAGTAGAAATGGATTTTCTTCTAATTAATTCATAGGAAAACCTTTCTTTGAATGAACAGTATCCTTCAGGTCATAGTGTATGTTTTCTTTGATATTTTTAGAATATTCTATGCATGCTTATGATGGAACCCATTCCTGTCATCCTGCCTATATGTAATCCTACCTTGTTTAGTATCTATGAATTCGCCTTCTGATGATCGAAACAAGCGTGTATATTATATGTTGGTGCATAGGCAATATATATAAGTGTCCTGAGAATCTTTAGTAATTTCGATTCAAGTTCCATGCAAACTACCATGCTTAGAGACAAAGGGTCGTAAAACCCTCCAGCAATTGCCACCTCCCGCTTGGAATTTCCGTCTTTCTCATTGGACAAGCCCATTTTGAGTGGCGGGAATCTGCTACAGCATAAAGGCCTAACATTCAGTGACCCGCCCAGAGTCGGTGGTTCGGTTAGACTCTAAGATGAAGACATGAGCTAGAACTCTTCTGCAACCCCCTAAGGACGTGCCAGGCTTCGGCCTTGACTTTTCCATTCACCAAGATTCAAGACTCAAACTGGCTCTTTTTCATCAACTAACTTCAGCAAAGATCAACTTAAGCCTTCGGACTGCATCAAGCCTTTCTTTCAGACAGACGAGATGTGCAAGTATTCAAACTTAGTCTTATTAATTGATACATTATGTATCATTTGCACCTTTTTACAAAGGTGTGTTTGAACTAAGAATCTGAGGTTCCCTTCAGGCTGTAGATCTGCTGAATATGCAAATGGTTCCATAATTTCATATTCTTATTTCTCTTCTCTTAACTGCGTTAAGCTTTAACCCTTTCCTATACAAACTGTGTGTGTGTGTGTGTATGTGTATGTTAGACCAGTTTAAGTGTTTATGTGTATGTTAGACCAGTTTAAGTGTTTATGT
>NW_015506268.1:26663-32163 GCF_001515645.1 Sinocyclocheilus grahami | reverse complement strand
TTTAGCCACTGTATTGAATAAATACTTGGGGTTATGTTTGTTTTCTTCTAAAAGAGAAGAAAAGTAATCAGATCTAGCAGTTTTTAATGCTTTTCTGTAGGATAGGTTACTTTCCCGCCAAGCAATGCGAAATACCTCTAGTTTTGTTTTCTTCCAGCTGCGCACCATTTTCTGGGCTGCTCTCTTTAGGGTGCGAGTGTGCTCATTATACCATGGTGTCAGACTGTTTCCCTTAATCTTCCTTAAGCGTAAAGGAGCAACTGTATTTAAAATGCTAGAAAAGAGAGAGTCCATAGTTTCTGTTACATCATCAAGTTGTTCTGAGGTTTTGGAAATGCTAAGGAATTGGGATAAATCAGGAAGATTACTTACGAAGCAGTCTTTTGTGGTAGAAGTGATGGTTCTACCATACTTGTAACAAGGATTAGAATTTACAGTTTTAGCTATATGAAGTTTGCACAAGACTAAATAATGATCTGAGATATCATCGCTTGGCTGCATAATTTCAACAGCATCAACATCAATTCCATGTGACATTATTAAATCTAGAACATGATTTCGATTTGCTTTTCTTGTCTACGAGCTGATTGTGTTGCTTGCACTATCTTTACCTAATTGAAACAATCAATAAATGTTACTCTTAAAGGGGCTACATGTAAGAATTTCCGTGTATTAATCACTTTTTTTTAATTGCCAATCTATGGCTTGTAACGAAACATAAAAACAAGACTTTTTCTGACTTGTCTATGAGATCATGTAGACTAATTTTTATGTGAAGGACGTTCTATGACTTATGAAATGAATGCTTATACAGTGGTTGGATTAATGCCGAAAGAGCCATTCTGTAATGTTATGTCAAAGAAAAGGGATTAATTCAATCTGTAGTCTAGCAGCCAGATCTATATAGTCTCATATACTTTGTAATCAAACTATCATAAGAGTGTAACTTTCAGTACCTCATCTTTTGACAATTAACATGACGGTGAATTGCAGAGCTGGTGCAAACATATCCACATCGCTATGATCAGATGCTTTCTTAACCTTTTTTTCCCTCCTCAACACTGTCATGTTTGTTGTGTGTTTATATTGTTACTGAGAGGAAAGCATGCGGGAATCTTCCTCAGGGAATCTATAGTGCACTGTCTGATGCAATACTGTAGCTGATGGCTGCATGGTTATATATTTATCTCTAATAGTATCGATCATGGAAGTTCATAAAGTCATTACTGTTGTGCTGGGAAATGTCGGTGTCTGTTGATGCTTTATTTTTCGTTAATTTAGCCATGGTATTGAATAAATACCTGGTGTTGTGTTTGTTTTCTTCTAAAAGAGATGAAAAGTAAGCAGATCTAGCAGTTTTTAAGTCTTTTCTGTATGTAGAAGTACTTTCCCTCCATGCTTTTCTTCCATTCTTCCAGCTGCGCACCATTTTCTGGGCTGCTCTCTTTAGGGTGCGAGTGTGCTCATTATACCATGGTGTTTCCCTTAATTCCTTAATCTTCCTTAAGTGTAAAGGAGCAACCATATCTAAAGTGCTAGAAAAGAGAGTAGCCAGTACAAACGACACAGGGGATTTATCATTAACACTTGTTTCTCTGGACAATGTTATATGAAGCACCATTACTTCAAACGAGTTATACTTGAAGCCCGCCTTCTGAGAAATACTGAAAACATTGTTATAAATTGAAGCAACACCTCTCCCTTTACCTTTTGGACGCGGCTCATGTTTATAACAGTAATCTTGGGGGGTAGACTCATTTAAAATAATGTAATCATCAAGTTTTAGACAGATTTCTGTCAAACAGAGCACATCTAGTTTATGATCAGTGATCATATCATTTACAAAAAGTGCTTTCGTAGAAAGGGACCTGATATTCAATAAGCCAAGCTTTATCATTTGTTTATCCATATTGCATCTGTTTTTTATTTGTTGAACATCAATTAAATTGTTACTCTTAAATTGGTTTGGACGTTTTTTGTATTTTCTAGTTCGGGGAACAGACACAATATCTATAGTGTGATATCTAAGTGAAAGAGTTTCTATGTGCTGAGAATTAACTGATTTCTGTGACATGAGGCAGCTAGCAGACGGTCGGTTTAGCCAGTCTGTCTGCTTCCTGACCTGGGCCCTAGTTAGTCAAGTACAAAACTCTAAGACTATGTGCCATATTTCTAGAGAGACGAGTGGCACCTCCCCAGGAGGGATGAAGACCATCTCTTTTCAACAGGTCAGGTCTGCCCCAAAGTCGAACATCATTAGCGCCGGCGTGAATAACAATCTTACTGTATTTACGTTTAGCATTAGCCAGCACTTTTAAATTTGCCAAGATGTCAGGCGCTCTGGCTCCCGGTAAACATTGGACTATGGCGGCTGGTGTCTCTATTTTCACGTTCCATAAAATAGAATTGCTAATAACTAGAGCACTGTGATCAGGTTTCTCAGCGGGTGTGTCACTGAGCGGGGAGAACCTGTTTGATGTTTTGATCGGAACTGAAGAGCGGTGTTTTGACCCGCGACTATGCCACCTCACAGTCACCCAGTTGCCCTGCTGCAGAGGCTCTGTTACCGGAACCGAAACAATGTACAGGACTCCCTGAGCTAGTCGCATCCAAAGCCGTATCTAGAGCCCTCACATTCTTACTGTCCTCAATTAAAGTTTGGATGCGTGTCTCTAATTTTGAAATCTTCTCTGTCAGCCTAACTATTTCCCTGCATTTATCACATGTGAATCCCTCGTTGCCAACAGAGAGAGATAAACTATACATGTGACAAGCGGTGCAAACAACAATAGCAGGAGAAAAGCCATTACTCACCGTGATTGATGAATGATTCTTACTTACCACAGTTGTTTGATGAACTTGTGAAAAAAAAAATAAAAAAAAAATGGAGCGAGAGAAAAAAAAAGAAAAGAAAAAAGCAATAGGCACGAATGGAAATGCTAATGACAAGCTAACGAATGCTAACGTGCTGCAGATGCGCTGCACTCGCGGTTTAAGAATAATAGGTTGATAGAGAATATCAGAAGTATGGTGGGAATTAAGTTATATTTATCACTTTAAACAACAGAGAGTAATAGAGATTTTACAGAAAAACAAAGCTACACGAAGCTACAATCACAAACCACTTAAGTTAAGGACTCCTAAAGAGCATGAACCAAACTGAGTCCCAAGCACCGCTGAGGACTGCAGATATAGCTATTTCCACCCTAAGGGAGAAATAGATAGATAAAACAAACAAATCCATGCTTGCAGGGCAGGAATGTCTAAATTATAGAATCTGGCAAATGTGGACGGCGACAACCAGCGAGCAGCCGCACAAATCTCACTTCTAGAAATTCTGCTGGACCACGCCCAGGAAGAGGCCATTCCTCTAGTGGAGTGGGCCCTCTCCCCGATAGGGCATTGCAAGCCTTCTGAGGCATAAGCCAAGGCAATAGCATCTATCTATCCAGCAGGAAAGTCCCTGCTTCGTAAACGGCAGTCCTTTACTGCGGCCCCCGAAGCAGACAAAGAGCTGTTCTAATTGTCTGAAAGACCGAGAGCACTCAACGTACATTCTAAGAGCCCTAACCAGGCAGAGTAGATTGGGACCCTGCTCACCGTCTGCAGTGGGGAGTACTAGAAGGGTATTAGCATAGTGTAGCATAGTGAACTGGCTAATTACAGACCCATCTCAAATCTTCCTTTTATGTCTAAAATTTTAGAAAAAGTTGTGTCTGCTCAATTGTGCTCCTTCCTGCAAAAAAATTATCTCTATGAAGAATTTCAGTCAGGCTTCAGGCCCCACCATAGCACAGAAACTGCACTTGTTAAAATTACAAATGACTTGCTTCTTGCGTCAGACCAAGGCTGTGTCTCATTGCTAGTTTTACTTGATCTTAGTGCTGCATTCGATACTATAGATCATGACATACTCATAGATCGATTACAAAACTATACAGGTATCCAAGGGCAGGCTTTAAGATGGTTTAGATCCTACCTGTCCGATCGCTACCACATTGTTCATTTAAATGGGGAGTCATCTCAATTATCACCAGTAAAATATGGAGTGCCACAAGGATCTGTCCTAGGTCCTCTGCTATTTTCGATATACATGTTGCCACTTGGTAATATTATTAGGAAATACGGGATTAGTTTCCACTGTTATGCCGATGATACTCAACTATATATCTCAACAAGACCAGATGAAACTTCTAAATTATCTAAGCTAACAGAGGGTGTTAAAAAGGTGAAAGATTGGATGACCAATAATCTTCTCCTATTAAATTCGGATAAGACAGAGATATTACTTATTGGACCAAAAGACAGTACGCCGAATCTCGTGGATTACAATTTACAACTAGACGGATGCACGGTTACTTCCTCTACAGTCAAAAATCTGGGTGTTATATTAGATAGCAACTTGTATTTTGAAAATCATATTTCCCATGTTACAAAAACGGCATTCTTCCATCTTAGAAACATTGCCAAGTTACGAAACATGATACCTGTTTCTGATGCAGAAAAGCTAGTTCATGCATTCATGACCTCTAGACTGGACTACTGTAATGCACTGCTAGGTGGTTGTCCTGCATCTTCAATAAAAAAGCTACAGGTAGTCCAAAATGCAGCGGCTAGAGTCCTTACCAGGTCAAGAAAATATGATCATATTACCCCAATTTTACAGTCTCTGCACTGGCTACCTGTTAAGTTCCGTATCAGTTACAAAATATTATTACTTGCCTATAAGGCCCTTAATGGGTTAGCTCCTGCGTACCTAACTAGTCTTCTACCACGCTACAATCCATCACGCTCCCTAAGGTCACAAAACTCTAGACTTTTGGTAGTACCTAGGATAGCAAAGTCCACTAAAGGAGGTAGAGCTTTTTCGCATTTGGCTCCCAAACTCTGGAATAGCCTTCCTGATACCGTTCAGACACACTCTCTCTGTTTAAATCTAGATTAAAGACACATCTCTTTGGCCAAGCATTCAAATAATGCATCTCATAATCTTTTACTGCAGTCATAATCTTTTACTGCAGTTATATCTAATCAAATGCACATTATTATTCATTAGTTTGGGTTAAACAAATCATTTTTGCTTGGTTGGAACAGCAGCTACGCTAATTATGTTTGTATTTGTTTCTCTGTCTTTTGCCACGGGATTAACATCCCGTGGTAACTAGGATTCACACAAGCTTCAGTCTGGATCCAGAACACCTGAGAAGAGATGATGCAACCCCTCAGAGGACCTCAGATGATGCCAACCCTGAAACAACATACAGAACTACCACATTTTGCTACAAGTTTGATTGCATCATATAATAATTGCTGTTAATATTATTCATCGTCTGTTTTATTACATCTTAAATGGATTTTTCCATACATTTCTGCTATATGTACATTAACTGACAGTCACCACTGATAAACTACCACTAAATATTGTAGAAAATTAATTGGCTGTAAAGTTGCTTTGCAATGATTTGTATCGTGAAAAGCGCTGTACAAATAAACTTGAATT
>NW_015506268.1:9457-24883 GCF_001515645.1 Sinocyclocheilus grahami | reverse complement strand
CACACACTCTCTCTCTCTCACACACACACACACTCTCTCTCTCACACACACATACAGAACTACCACATTTTGCTCTAAGTTTGATTGCATCATATAATAATTGCTGTTAATATTATTCATCGTCTGTTTTATTACGTCTTATATTGATTTTTCTGTTCTGCTGGTTCGTCTGGTCAGAGGAGAACTGGCCCCCCGACTGAGCCTGGTTTCTCCCAAGGTTTTTTCTCCATTCTGTCACCGATGGAGTTTTGGTTCCTTGCCGCTGTCGCCTCTGGCTTGCTTAGTTGGGGACACTTCATTTCCAGCGATATCGTTGACATGATTGTAAAGATACTATTTAAACTGAACTGGATGTTGACATCACTGAATTCAATGATGAACTGTCTTTAACTGAAAAATGAGTGTTTACTATTGTCATTTTGCATTATTGACACTATTTTCCTAATTAATGCTGTTCAGTTGCTTTGTCACAATCTGTATTGTTAAAAGCGCTATATAAATAAAGGTGACTTGACTTGACTTGACTATTAGCCTGGGCTCTAAACGTAGTTGAGAACACTTTACGTACATAACCTTGTCTTGGCCTGAGGATGACCTTACAGTCATAAGGCCCAAATTCAAGAAAGTAACCACTGATTGACAGTGCCTGCAATTCACCCACTCACTTGACCGATGCTAATGCCATAAGGAGTGGTCTTAAGCGACATGGGCCGCAGGTCAGCTGAATGGAGCAAGCCCAGTCTCGGAGCTCTAGGTTAAGGACCCCTAAAGAACATGAGCCAAACTGCCAACTGACATTAGTCACAGAAGACTGACCATTTATGGGCGTAAAGGAGTCTTGTAGACAGTGCTCTAGCCTCTAAAATGGTGTCACTCACTTTTGCTGGGTGTTGTATAGACTCCCATTGAGGTTCCAGACATGAAGGCTCCACAGCTCTGGCCGGGGGTGGGGGGACAAATCATGCCCTTCGCCTGCGAGAGAAGGTCTCTCTGTAATGGTATCGGCCATGGGGGAGCTGACTCGGGGAACCAAGTTTGTTTCTTCCAAAGTGGGGCCACCAGGAGGACTGAGCAATCTACTTCCCTGACCCGTCTAATGACCTGGGAAAGCAGGGCAATCGGGGAAAGTGTACAGACAAGAGCTGGGCCAATCATGGGTCGACCAGGAACTGAATGCCGGAGAGCCCTCTAACAGAGCCCCCCAATCAGTGTTGGAAGTGTCCATCATAACTACCTTCCTCCTGGAGGTCAGTCCCAACTGCATGCCTGGTTGAAACAGGCAATAAGTTGTCCAAAGGGCCGCAGCTCTGATACAGCGATGGGTCACCCTGATGTAAAACCGACCCAGGCACCAGGCATGGGACAGGGACAGCCAAAATTGAAGAGGCCTAGAGCAGCGGTTCTCACTTCCAGTCTTCGCGCCCCCCCGCTCTGCATATTTTGCATGTCTCTCTTAGTTGACACAACTGATTCAGATAACCGGCTCGTTAGAAGTGAGCTCCGTGCATGAACTGTGTTCCGATTGACATGATCCCTACACAGTGTCTATTGCTTCCTACTCCCTGAGCAGGGTAAATCCGTTGAAGTTTACTTCACTTCAGAACATTCATTCACATATTTGCGCTACACCACCACCTGCAGCGTCTTCGTCTTCACACACAGACGAAACTTACTAGAGTGTGACATAAATGCATCTGTAAATAAATACAATTTAAATTCACATCTCGTACACTTTAATGACATTTAAATGAAACATATACGTTCGCTTCGAACTGGAATCATGGTGGAATATCCTGTGATGTCCACTTCGCAGGGCACTTACGTTCGAATAGAACAAACGTCTGAAGCGATAAGAGATACATACAAAATGTGCAGAGCGGGGGGGGCATGAGGACTGGAATTGAGAACCGCTGGCCTAGAGGAATCACAGAGGAGGCAGCTGCCATTAGGCTGAGCATCCTCTGGAAAATCCTGAGGGGACGTGAAGTCCCTGGCTCGAAAGATGCCACTAGTCGCTGAATAGCCAGGGACTGTTCCAGCGTAAGCCATTCCCGCATCCGGGCAGAGTCTATCACAGTCCCCAGAAAGACCACTCGCTGTCTGGGAGATAAATGACACTTGTCTGGGTTGATTTTCAACCCGAGGTGCTCCATATGGCCGAGCAGCAGTGATCTGTGTGCGATTAGTTCCCGTTCTGATCTGGCTAAAACCAGCCAGTCATCGAGGTAATTGAGGATGCGGATTCTTATCTGTCTCAGAGGAGAAAGCGCCATGTCGATGCACTTCGTAAAAGTGCAAGGGGCCAGAGACAGTCCAAATAGAACTGCATATTGATAGGCCACTCTCTCGAATGCAAATTTCAAGAATGGTCTGTGGCAGGGGGTTATGTGGATGTGAAAGAATGCATCTTTCAGATCCACTGTCAGAAACCAGTCCTCAGGACAAACCTGCGCGATGATCTGTTTCAAAGTTAACATCCTGAATGGCCATCTGATAAGAGAGCGATTCAGAAGACTGAGATCTAGAATTAGTCTGAGCCCACCATCCTTCTTCGGCACGAGGAAGTAGAGGCTGAAAAGCCTGACTGACTGTTCGCTAGAGGTACCGTTTCCACGGCACCTTTTGCAAGCAATGTTTGTACTTCGGACCGAAGAACATGAGCTTCGTTGTCCCGTACAAAGATCGAACCACTTGAAGCAGATGAGTGGCGCTGATCTTTAGATGTAAAACACACTAGCAGATCAAAGAGCTGCATGGAGAGTGAAGCACGTGGGACCTGTACCGGCATGAATAACTCAATCCTGATCGCTCAACCCGTGAGTTCATTGTTTTGTCCTCCGAGGCAGTTGAGAGGGGAGAAACGGGAGGGGCAGGGTTGCCTTCATTGAAGAAAGTGATCCACGAGCGAAACGGGGACAGACTCATGCTTTCGCAGTGAAAGCAGCTTCCAATCCACCTAGAAGGATTGAGCCGCTCGATGTAATGATGGGGCGCTGATCCTTACGTGTAAAATACACCGGCGGATCAAAGTGGTAGGGGAGAGTGAACACGCAGGCTCTATATCGGTGTGAGATCACACAGCCTGGTTGCTCAGCTCCGCGACTCACCGTTTCTTTCTCCGAGCTCACTGAGAGAGAATATATAGAGAATATATAGAATATAGAGAGGTCGGCTGCGCCCATTCTGGCAGGCTAGAGCGCCATTGGTTTGTGCAGCTAGCTACACAAACGTGAACAAATCAGGCTTCAGTACCAGTGTAAACAGGAGTTTCCCCATACATACACAACGTCAGAGAATGTTCGAAAGGGAACCGAATTTAGCTGCAGTGTGTACATGGCCATAGAATAGTGAATACGTACGCAATTTGGAAAGCACCTATAATCAACCATTCCTTTAAGCTTCAAACAATGTAATGAAAAAAAAAAACTTTTCCCTCTGGGTCTCAGGATATATAAAAGAAACCACTTTACAAACTGACAAATTTACAGACAGTTTCTTAATATAGAATTTTGTGAAAATGAGAGACCAGTTTGAATCCCGCTAACAGGAAGTTGACAGTAACTGAAATAACGGCACATTACAGCTAGCTCAGCCAGAGTCGACAGAAAATATTAAGGACAGGCCTTTTAATTTCACGGAACAGTATTATTACATACACAGATCAAAAAATACCCCTGTAAATCTACAGTTTGTATATTCGTGGTACACGACTTGAAGACATACAAGTAATTGTGTGGCAACATAAGATTTTAAGTTTGTTTTGCTGTTTAGGTGGCCTTTAGACTAATACTGGAATACAGACTGAGTGGACTGACCCTGATGAACATCCATATTCAAAAAACGCTGGCAGTGTGGAAGCTCAATGGGCATGTGCTGCTTCCACTATGCTCTGTGAAACCGGAGTGAAACCGGCCTGAGTTGCTTTAATTCGCATTTGGGAACGGAACATGAATCGTTCATAAATCTGTTGTTGTTTACAAAGAGAAGTTTCAGTGTCACATGATCCTTCAGACATCATTCTAATATGCTGATTTGCTGCCCAAGAAACATTTACTATGCATTATTATCAATGTTAAAAAACATTGTTATCAACCACTCAAACATTTGTGCTAAGATTTAAAAAAGATAGAGAAATTAATAATTGTGTTCATCATACATTAAAGTGATGAAAAGTGAGTGAAAAGTGAAAACATTTAAAATATTTCAAAAGATTTATATTTAATAAATACTTTAACAAATTGAATAAATATATTTGATAAATGCAAATAAATGCTGTTCACTGAACTTTCTATTTATCAAAGAATCCTGAAAAATAAGATGCATCACCATTTCCACACTAAATATGAAGCAGCAGAACTGTTTGAAATGTTTCTTGAGCAGCAAATCATGTTGTAATGATTTCCGAAAGATGTGACACTGAAAACTGGAGTAATGATGCAGAAAATTCTGTTTTGCATCACAGGAATAAATTACATTTTATAATATATTAAAATAGAAAACTTTTTTTTAAATTTGTAATAGTATTTCACAATATTGCTGTTTTTGATCAAATCAATGCAGCCTTGATGGACAGAAGAGATTTATTTTAAAACCATTAATAATTGTAACGGTTCTAAACTTCTGGCAGGCTTTTATACTTTTATTATATTATATTATAAATTATAATCATGATTTAAATGCTGCATTTTATTTTTACAGGACAATATTAGCTTATTGTATGTATTAAGGGATAATGTACATCCAGCCGGTTGTTATCGCAGAATAACCCCCGATAGGGTGATCAGGTGATCTTGTATCACCCAGAAGGTGGTTATTCTACGATAACAACCGGCTGCATGTACATTATCCTGCTTATTACACAGCTACTTGCCACATAGGTAAATAATTAGACACAAAATATTGATTTGAGTAACATCAGAATAATCAGAACATTCATGCAAGGCACTCTTTATCACACCATAATTATAGTCAGGAGTCTAAAATGAAAATTTTCGAGTTTCATTTAGTCACCTTTTTTTTTTGACAATTACAACAAAGCATTTTGGCTCAAACAATATTATTTAAGATTTAATGAGAGTGTTCTGTAATTAACAAATAGGTGTTATATGATTATGTAGCACATCCATAATTGCTGAGGCTGTTCTGGAGGTCAGTGATGCCGATGTATCGCTCCCTGTGTTCTGGAGTTTGGCTTTCCGCTCTTGTAGGCCAGTATTCAATCCAGGTATGCTCTCCAAAGATGTACTGCAGGCTAAAACAACAGAAGAGTGAAGTCAAGACAGACATAATGACCGGCTTAGCTGCACTGTATGCATTTATGACGCACATGCATAATTTTAGTTGTAAGGATCAATTTAAAAAAAAGGATGTTCATGGTGAAAAAAAGGAAAACTCTTTTAAAAATATTTCTATTCATGTTGTTTTTTTATATATTTTTGATAAACATTTAACACATTCAGTTTAACTTGAGCAAAACATATATTTTAATAACAAGCTGTGATATATCAGCATAAGTGTCTAATGGTTAATGGTCTTCTTCTTCTTGGTTCACGGTGGATCGCAGATTTATAAGTGCATTACCGCCACCTATCGCTCAAGTGGACCACTGACACCCCTAATTGAGATTGTAGATAGAGTGTCAATGCTCCATTTGAGAAATAGGTGGCGGTAATGCACTTATAAATCTGCGATCCATCGTAAAGCAAGAAGAAGAAGACACCTCACGCACAGGCTGTGTCGAGGATGCGCTCAGTACAGTTCAGACATTGCAGAGTGTCTTTGTGAAGGACTAGGAACAAAAAAAATACCCAACAAATTGACTTTAATGAATCGATTCCAAGAAAGAAGACCTAAAAGTTATCCTCAAAACAGTATCAACATTTGGCTATTCATTTGCTTTTTTTAATACATTTATACTTCCACAAAAGTAATCGTTAATAGCAATTCATACAGGAATTATTAATTTCCTCATGATTCCCTTCCCTAGTTACCTGTAGCAGCAACTGCTGTGTTGATGGTACAGAGATCACTTATTACATAACATATGTGCATGACTAAATTTGTTGATTTTTCAAAGCATGAATTAAATCAATAGCATTAAATAAACATGTTAATTTAAGAACTTAAATAGCTCACCTGGTGAGTAATATTCATATATTGTGACTGCTGCAGGTTGTAGTTGACCCACATTATGCATCTGGTGCATTCTGAAAACAATTCTTTCTGTCTCTCTGTGAGAAACCTATTGAGACAGAACTCAAAGTAATTTTATTATATGATATTACTTATCATATTGCACACTAAAAACTGCCTACATTAACATTTGCACAAATAATAAGTGACAAATAATAACAAATACAGTAAAAAATACAATTTAAAACAATTTTTGTTGGAAAAAAAATAATTATTATGTTTGCATATGATTTGTGATTGTTTGTCTTTTTTGCATTTCTTTAACAACCTGTATCTGGATTTATACTGCAACAACAGTGTTCTCTTTTGCACAGCTGAAAGTCGTAGGCTAGATCTATATATTACATTTGCATTTTATTCTTTCCTCTTTAAAATGTCATGTGAAATATGATTCTGATATGCAGTCTGCAATGCACACAAAAAGTGAATATGCAATGATATATTGACATATGGAAGCACATGGTGTTTGCATTTGTTCTCCATCATGGATGTGTAGCGGTGTCAATCCATCATTTCTGTGTGTGTTATTCATTGTAGCTGATTTTTATTTGACAATTAATGTAAGGGAGAGCCACTCGTGTCATCTTACTTTTTTCATTTCTTATGAGAGGGTTTTGTGGGTTTGGGGGTTATGCCATTGTGGATGTGCTGTGGAATCACCCCTTAAGTTTTTGTGTGTTTTCTGCATTTCAGCTGACAATTCTGACAAATTATATAACAAAATCAAAATGTGGGTGATTTTTCCCATTTATTTCAATATGGGGTCTCCAGAGTTTGACTGTTAGATTCCTCTTCTATATACAGAAACATAACTGCATCAGTTTATCACCACAATACCTCTTTAAGATCACTTTCTTCAACTTCAAATCCAGTCGGTAAGCCAATGTCCAGAATAGTCATGGTGGCATCAGTTTTATCATCTTTGTAGCTGTGAAGATGGAGAGCAAGAGCAGATTTTAATAACTGGTTTTGTAGTTTTGCTCCATCTTCTGTGTGTTTAAAGCTGTTTTCACACTAGAGCTTTTGGTTTGAACCCGAGTCCGTTTGACTTCAGAATTATTATACTGTAGTGACGCAGAGCTGCTCATCTCTGAATAAACTTGTCTCTGTATTTGTAAAACAAGTGTCATCCGTGTTAGAGCCCAGTGAAACTGGAGTCTCTGTCAGAGTCATTATCTAATCACAATGGTAACCAGTTTTCACTAGTACTCACATGATGCATGATGCAAACATACCGCCAATGTGAGAAAAGTGAGGGGGGATCGAACTCGGGCTCCAACCAAGTAAACAAAGCAAGTTTAAAAACAGCCAACATGAGCACATGCTGATAAATTACAAATAAATGATTTAATGACCAAAAAATATACTTATTAGGATATTGGTTCACATACAAGAAATCCATAGTGAAGTTGTAACTTGCAATGGCTCCTTGTTTTGCTAAAGGGAAACAAAATATATTATATACTATATTAAAATAAGGGGTTGGGTATAAATACAGTTTTTCACACTTAAAAATAACCCTGGGTCATTCTAAACCCCAAGGTTAACTGAATTCTAGATTATGTTGCTTCACGTTCACACTGCTCATAATTTACCCAGGGTTAACAATTCATCTGTACGTATTTTAAAACTGATATTTCACATTTTACATTCCTAAACCCTGAGTTAACATTCTAATTTGCATATTTGCAGTGTCAGTGTCATTTGTTGCCTTTACCTGGGGTTAAATATGGGGTATAGAGCAACAATAACCTGGAGTTACTGTAATTGCAGTGTGAAAAACGTCATGTATGGAAAGTGCCACAGAAAGGGCAGGAGCTCAGTCTTACCTTCATTGTCTTTCTCCATTTTAACAGTCAGATCAAAGAAAGTACAGTCAGATTTCTTCTCAACAGGTCTGGCGTAGTACAGCGTCAGAACCTGAAAACAGCAGCACGTCTCAGATTAGATGTTCAAACGCTTTAATCTTGCTGTTGACTGTATAAACGCTCATGAACACTCACTGAGAGAATGGCTTTTCCAGTTCCTTTAGCAGTTACATTGAAGTCCTGGTTTATGTTCACCTGTTGAGTGAATGCAGACGTACTCGAGTCATCAGAATAATCAAATCCATGATATAAAAGAGATACGTGAAGATTTTATTAAACATGATGGCGAACAACAAAATGTATATAATAAAACAATAAGATTTCAATTGAAATATGGAGCTAGAACCATTTTGAATGATTTTATTGTGTTACTCCTCACCCTGTCTGATCGTGTAAGATGTGCATTCTCTCTTCTGATAGCCCATTTGACAGGTGTGCTTCTTCCTGCAACGGACAGCTCCACGTCCAGATTGAAGTTTTGCCGGTCCTTCACCTGTGTGCGATACTCTGCCACGGCCTGGAACACCATGATGGTCGCCTAGAAAAGACAGAAAAGCATTCAAAGACAGGACTCCAGGCTGCAACTAAACTGTAATGATGTGAGAAACACAGCTTTCTGAAACTTTGAATAAACTGAATCAATTGCTTTGCAAAATGAATCACTGCTTTGAAGTGCTGGAAACACCACACTGGTCATGCCTGCTAGTCATTACAGTTTAAAAGCAATTAAAACTTGCATAAAAGCATCTTTTACAAATCAATAGCAAATGTTTTATTGAAAGTGTAGACTAAGAAATGCAATTAAGAAATCAGGAACTACCATTAAATATTATGTGTCTGCATAATGATATTTAATTAATTCGAAGTGCTTGTTTTGTTTGTTTTATGGAAATCTTGGTTAATCAGGCCAAGAATGTTTTTGTTATTATACAAATGGATTTAAAGGAGTAATGAAATATAACTACAGTATTTTTTTCTAGTAATTAAGCTATAGCAACTTATGTGTATTTGCATGTATTATAAATGTGTTTAGGCTATTGATTTTCATAACAAATACCATAGAAACCATATAGTTACTTTTTACAATGGTAGCTAGGTACAATGCATGGTAGTTAAAATGCATGGTTTACCTGCCATTAACATGGTTCAATTTAATAAGAGTAGAATTTTAACTCAGTCAGAATATTTAGTTCCCTTCCGATACTACACTTGTACGGCCCCCCATCACAGGCCATTCTTGAGATTCGCCTTCGAGGGAGTGGCTTATCAATACACAGGGCCTGGCTGTCCCTGCGGCTCTTTCCCCACTGAGACAGGCAGGAATCCGCATTCTCAACTACCTCGACGACTGGCTCATTCTGGCCCAGTCGGAGTCACTATCTCACAAAGCTCTTCTCCTCAGCCATTTGGAATGCCTGGGGGTCAGGGTGAACTTTGCCAAGAGCGCACTGTTTCCCAGCCAGCGAGTCTCATTCCTGGGAACAGTATTTGACTCGGCTCAAATGAAAGCGAAGGTCACAACAGAGCGTGCCCTGAGCATACGGCGGCTCGCAGCCTCCTTCAAGGCTGGTGCCTCTCACCCCCTCAAGAGGTTTCAGAAAGTGCTAGACTTCATGGCTGCAGCATCTCCAGTGCTACAGTTGGGCCTCATGCGAATGCGCCCCATCCAGCACTGACTGAAACCGCAGGTCCCATCCCATGGGTGGCGTCATGGACGCCTGATTATCAGGGTAAACCAGGCCTGTGTAACGGCCCTGACCCCCTGGATGAACACTCAATGGATGGAACAGGGAGTTCCCCTGGGAATGGCCTACAGGAGGAAGGTGGTTTCGACAGATGCTTCCAACACAGGTTGGGGAGCTCTGTGCGAAGGGAAACCAATGTTCGGCCACTGGTCGATACCGGAAAGCAGTCTGCACATCAACTGCCTCAAAATGTTGGCGGTATGGCGGGCCTGTCGAACCTTCCTACTAGACCTCAGGGGCCATCATGTCTTGGTCCATTCGGAGAGCAAGACGGTGGTGTCCTACATAAATCTCCACGGGGGACTATCCTCGAAGCGACTTCTTGTACTAGTAGAGTGCCTCTTGGAATGAGCCCAGCTAAACCTACGTTCGCTGAGAACAGCACACGTTCTGGGCATATTGAACCGAGGAGCTGATAAGTTGTCACGAAGCAAGGTCCTCTCAGAGGAGTGGATGCTTCATCCGCAGACAGTTCAGAAAATTTGGGAAGTCTTCGGCAGAGCGGAAGTAGACCTCTACGCCTCAGAAAACAATTCTCACTGCCCAATCTATTTTTCCAGGGACAAGGATGCGTTGGCCCACAACTGGCCTAACCACCTTCTCCACGCTTTTCCCCCAGTTACCCTGATTCCACAGGTAATCAGGCAGATCAGGGAACAGAAACGCAAAGTGCTCCTGGTGGCCCCGCTCTGGAGAAACCAACATTGGATGGCAGAGCTGTCGCAGCTGCTAATAGCATCCCCGTGGCCTATTCCTCTGAGGCGAGATCTCCTCTCCCAGGCGAAAAGGATGATATGGCACCCCAGGCCAGAGCTGTGGGCCTTGCACCTGTGGCCATTCGACGGGAGCCTGTTAGTCTCCCAAATTGTGTGTTGAACACCATTTCTCAGGCTAGAGCTCTGACGACAAGACGCCTCTACGCCCTTAAATGGTCAGCGTTATCTGGACACGCTCACTTGCGACGTATCGGTGATACTGTCCTTCCTGCAGGAGCTGTTGGACAAGGGATGCTCCCTCACCACGCTCAAGGTCTATGTGGCGGCAATAGTGGCTTCTCATGCCCCTATAACGGGCCAATCGATCGTCAAGAACAACCTTGTTGATAATTTTTGAGGGGAGCCAGGAGGTTAAATCCACCATGGCCTCTCACTGTCCCTATGTGAGAACTGCCCACTGTTCTGAGGGCCCTGAAGGGTCCTCCCTTCGTGCCGCTGCAGTTCATCGATCTTCGGTCCCTGACGTTTAAAACCGCCTACTCTTCCACGGGCCTACAATGCCCTGTTGGAGTACGAGCCCACTCAACTAGAGGCATCGCCTCTTCGTGGGCATGGTCTGGCGGCGTGAACATTGCAGAAATTTGTGCGGAGGCCGGCTGGGCCTCGCCATCCACTTTTGCTAGGTTCTATAACCTTGATGTCCCTGCCTTGCTGGCAAGGGTTCTTTCTGTTTATCTGGTACGTAGTTCGCTCTGAGTGCAGTTTGTATGTAATATGCCCAGACCTATCAGAGAGCTTACTTGTGCGCTCTCGGCCCCCATGTGTGTTGAGGCTGCGCAAGTCTTCTGGAATGATCACTCGGCTGGGTGAGGCCTTCGTGAGGCTTAGCTCGTTAGCCTGGAGGGATTTATTGTCCTTGTTCTCTTGGGCCCTGAGGTGCTAAAGACAAGGATTACCATTGTTGTTCCTCTTCCACGGCACGGCGTGATTGTACTGTTCTCATAGCGTCTAGCAAGACCCAGTACGAGTGTAGTATCGAAAGGGAACCGAGGTTATGTTTGTAACCGAGTACAATTTCACCCTATAACAATGAGGTAGTAACAATATTTACAGATGCTATTGTTCTCATTAATGAAAGCTCAAGCTGCACCTACTGTCAAATGCTGGCTCCACCATCTGTACAGCTATTATCACAGTCAAATGATGAGGTGTTAGTGTACCTGTGTGGTGCCATAAGCACCATAGTGAGTCTGTTGTCTGTTCAGCCAGTGCACTGCTTCTCCTGCTTTATCAAAGTCTTTGTCCTTCACAAGCGCCAGCACAGCATAAGCCGTCGCCTCTAGTGAGTGATGATGTTGTCCAGGGACAGTCCAGGACCGACCGGCTGTTTCAAACACAACACAAGATTATTAAAAGATGTGGAGATGAAGCACCATTCGCATATGCTGATCCCGACCATTGAGCTTGATGCTTTGGCTTCTTTATGAGCTATTTGTGCTGCTGGTATGCCACCAACAAGCAGCTGTAATTACAAGCTACAATTCATAATTCCCACTCTTATTTTATTGTTTATTTTATTGTTCTATGTTGTATGAATATCAACACATTTTTGATGTTGGTGTGACTGACCTTCTTTTTGGGTGGAGTGTCTCATCAAGATGCCTTTATTGAGTTTGTTGGCATTGGCCATGGCGTAGGATGTCATCGCAACAGCGTAAGGATTGGTCAGTTGTGGAAATCGACCTTCCAAGAAGACAACAGCCTTCCTGATACTTTCAGGCAGACTCTATAAAAATGTGGGTACGGTGTTAAATCCAAGACGAAGAGTGTAAAAGAAGCAACTGTCAATTATTAGTAGTTCTGGGCTGGTGCTGGGTGATATGCTTCATAGTCATGTATTGTCCTATATTCTATCACGTGCAATAGTTTACTTATTTGATTAACTTATTTATTCACTTATTTACTTCATTTTGAGGATCAAATGAGGATCGTTTCCTATAATTTTGCAAGCAAAGTGAAAAAAAGTTTTTTACTATCATTCCACAATTTGCCACACCGCAAACTGTCAAACACATCTTGCCAGCAAACATATACTCATTTTCATGCTTCTCTCCACTCTCTGAGGCAGAAGTCTCTAAACTCATCCTTTCCAATCATCCTAATACTTGTCCGTTTGATCCTATTCCATCTCATCTCCTTCAAGCCATTTCTCCTGCCGTTGTACCTGCACTCACTCACATCGTTAACACATCCCTTCACACTGGTGTTTTTTCCTCAACATTTAAACAGGCTCATATAACCCCACTTCTTAAGAAACCCACTCTTAATCCAACTAATTTAGCGAACTACAGACCGGATTCCCTTCTACCTTTCATTGCATAAACACTTGAACGAGCTGTGTTCAACCAAGTCTCAGCCTTTCTCACACAGAACAACCTCCTGGACAGCAACCGATCTGGCTTCAGAAGTGGACATTCGACCGAGACTGCCTTGCTTTCAGTTGTTGAAGCCCTAAGACTGGCAAGAGCGGCTTCCAAATCTTCTATACTTATTTTGCTGGATCTGTCTTCTGCTTTTGATACAGTGAACCACCAGATTCTCCTGTCAACCCTATTGGAAAATGGCATCTCAGGAACTGCACCCCAGGGGTTTGAGTCTTACCTCTCAGATAGGTCCTTCAAAGTATCTTGGAGAGGTACACTCTTAACCCAACTCTTTTAGAGAACTACAGACCGGTTTCCCTTCTACCTTTCATTGCAAAAACACTTGAACGAGTTGTGTTCAACCAAGTCTCAGCCTTTCTCACACAGAACAACCTCCTGGACAGCAACCAATCTGGCTTCAGAAGTGGACATTCGACCGAGACTGCCTTGCTTTCAGTTGTTGAAGCCCTAAGACTGGCAAGAGCGGCTTCCAAATCTATATTTATTTTGCTAGATCTGTCTGTGCCTCAGGGCTCAGTACTTAGACCACTTCTCTTCTCTGTCTACATGGCATCACTAGGTTCTGTCATTCAGAAACATGGCTTTTCATATCCCTGCTATCCCTGATGAGCCGACGATAGCTGCTCGCATCTCAGCATGTCTAACAGACATTTCTTGTTGGATGACAGACCATCACCTTCAACTCAACCTGGCTAAGACAGAACTGCTTTTGGTTTCAACAAACCCATCACTTTATCAAAATTCCACCATCCAATTAGGCTCATCAACCATAACTCCTTCAAAATCAGCTATAAACCTTGGAGTTGTGATTGATGATAAGCTGAATTTCTCAGACCACATTGCTAAAACTGCCCGGTCCTGCAGATTTGCTTTATACAACATTAGGAAGATCAGGCCCTTTCTTTCAGAACATGCAACACAATTCCTTGTTCAAGCTCTTGTTCTATCCAGGCTGGACTATTGCAATGCTCTCTTGACAGGTCTTCCAGCCACTTCTATTAAACCTCTATAATTAATCCAAAATGCCGCTGCAAGATTAATTTTTAATAAGCCAAAAAGAACGCATGTCACACCTCTGTTCATTAAATTGCAATGGCTACCAGTAGCTACTCGCATTAAATTCAAGGCATTAATGTTTGCCAACAAAACCACCACTGGCTCTGCACCCATTTACCTAAATTCAATGGGAATCAAATTGAATTGTGAAATTTGTGTCAAAACCCAGCCCTTGACGTGACATTGTTCTTCATCATCCACTCCATCTTTGCTTACATTTAAATTTACATTTAGTCCTTTAGCAGACACTTTTATCCAAAGCGACTTACAAATGAGGACAATAAAAGCAGTCAAAACTAACAAAAGAGGGTTAGCCTAACGTGGTACAGGTAGCAATGTGTGTGTGTATATATATATATATATATATATATATATACACACACACATTGCTACCTGTACCACGTTAGGCTAACCCTCTTTTGTTAGTTTTGACTGCTTTTATTGTCCTCATTTGTAAGTCGCTTTGGATAAAAGTGTCTGCTAAAGGACTAAATGTAAATTTAAATGTAAGCAAAGATGGAGTGGATGATGAAGAACAATGTCACGTCAAGGGCTGGGTTTTGACACAAATTTCACAATTCAATTTGATTCCCATTCACAAGCTCACAATTCGATTCGATTACCAATTAAATTCGATTAGATTCAATATTGATTTTGGATACATATCAGGTACAGTACATGCCGAATTTTCTCAAGGAAAAAAAAATCTCTCAACTTAAATACTGTAAAATATACATGAGAGTAAGTTGGTACTACATTACTATAATATTGAAGGTTAAAATTGACAGATTTGTTAAAATTACACTTAATGAAGTTTTTTAAATAATAAAGTTACAATTACATAATAATATTTCTACTTCAATTGTATTTATTTTTAAAAAATATAAACATAATGGTGGCTGTCATAAAAAAAATTATGGATTTTTTTCAAACATAAATTAAACATTGAAGAACAGTAAAATGTATAATGAATATGTTATATGGTGCATATATTTAGCAAAATGCACCTCTCCACAGTTTATTTTTCTATCTGACTAATGAGTTTATGGTCACCGAATATGTTTTTCTGAGGTAAATGTGACATTACGTGACATTGTTTACAATACATTATATATTGACATCTTTGCGCGGCTGAAACACTGATTGAGTGATTAGCTGATGCAATCCGATGGGACTCTGGCAGAAATCATGTTCATGGATGAGCTAATGATTTATTAATGTAGTAGAATGAAGCAGAGTGAGGCTGAAAGCCGTCGAAACGAAACGAGGCGTTGAACGAGCGTGACACACGGCTCGAAAGCAGCGGAGCTTTTATTATGCCACAGTCAAGCGCTTCCGCTGCTTCCGTTGCTTCCGGTCGTGCATATGTGGGGTAAAGCAGCGGAGCTTTTATTATGCCACAGTC
>NW_015506268.1:5066-9386 GCF_001515645.1 Sinocyclocheilus grahami | reverse complement strand
GTTCTGTTATAATGCTACTCTGTGCGGTCGTCACCGGTCTATTAAAACGCACAACATATTAAAGCATCTTTGGTGTTTCCATGTTTTCTACAAAACAAAACCGGAAATCGAGGGGTTATGAGGTCTTTGGCAGGCGACACAATGACGCTATGGACACGGTCCGTGTCACTAGTTAAAATTGCTTATTTCTCTTGATTTAAACATTCTTCGAAACATTTGGGATACTGTAAGTACACAAGTCAGCAAAATATATAACACTGTTCAAGTGGTTTTTGGATATTTTAATAAAAAAAATCGTACATATTGTGCCTTTAACGGCACATAAATTCTCAGACACAATGAGAGCAGAATCTGCAATGCTGATAACAGTATAGCAATGGTATATCAATCTAAATGTATTAGTATTTAGTATTTTTCTTGTGGATCACATATTAATGATAGTGAAAAAATTAGAATAATCAATATTTCTTGTTAAACATTTCTTACTTTTTTAAAGTCGCTGTTTGAATATACTTTTGATTATTGTGCTGTGTTCGGACATAAAGACTATTATTAGGCCCATATAATTCAATTAATAATACTACCACTACTACTAATAATAATAATTTGTAATTGTTATTAGTGTTATTAGCATCATAAAAATGTTTTTAAATCTATTGTTGATCCACGACACTATCATCTATCGGTACCACTCTTGTTCTGATAAACACAATGATGGAAGAAGTTCACTTACTCCAACTGATTCAGCACAGATCTTGCTGGCCTCTTGCATGGCAATCACAACAAAAGCCGTCAGAGAGGCATCAGCATCATTGCCCTGTACGCCACCCTGGAATAAAGCACAAATAAACTGAAACATTTAAAATTGTTTGTTGCCATCAGCAAATGTGACGCTTTTTACTAGAGTTATTAATCAATGGACAAAACCTGAATCCATGCAGGACTTTAAAGTATAGTAGTACCTGAAGATAGAGACATGACAGGCATTACTAATGTATCTTGCTATGGTTCAAAAGTATATAACTGGGCCTGAAAGATATGTAGTAATACAGCAATTAAAACATAAGCAAAGTTTTATAATGAATTATAATATTCATTATAGGGACAGTAGTGGCCTAATGGTTAGAGCAGTGTTTTTTTGTTGTTGTTTTTTAGCCACAGCAGGGTTTTGATCAGTAAAAAATCCCACGGCACACCACTAAGCACTGAAATATAGTAACATTTTACAAACTAGCATTGATTCAATTACAGGTTATAAAGTTTATTGTAGCTATGTAAGTGCTCAGTTTTTTTGTTGTTTAATACACTTGGCCAAAATATCATGATATAAAAGATGAAGCACTATGCACAGGATATATAAAACAGTAATTTATTATTATTATTATTATTATTATTATTATTATTACATAATAACAAAATACAATAAATAAAATAATAAAAATACAAAAAACTGATACAGTCTGCAACATAAACTCAGGATAAGTAGAGTTAGATTCGACCATCTTGAAGCCTTTCTGTCAAGCCATCTGCAACAGCTTTCCATGCCTCAAGGGTTGAGGCTCTAGCTTTATTTATTCTGGCTGTTGAGAGTTCTAATATTACTATATCATGGGGAGGGAGCCATCTTTGCGCAATTATCTTTTTTGGCAGATGTTAGTCCTTTCTAGCCAGATCTTTCGTTGTAGCTCTGTGAATCCTTACCTGGAATCATCATTTAGAGGGACATAGTGTTTTTTTTTTGAGTAAAGAAAACACTACTTATTCAAACATCAGTCCTTTATTTACCCTTGTATTGTGAATAAGCAGAGATCTGTCTCCAGTCTGCGCGCGGTGCTTCAATCTGAATGGAGGTGGGTGGAGTTATCAGGTTTCGCTGACAGTTTGAGGATCCAATGGCATTATGAGGTTTAGTCACAAGCTCTTTTGAATGTTTTTCATTTGTTTAATATTTGTAAAACCCACAAACAAACAAAAAAAAGATGTAAAGTAAAGATGACCAATAGCGTTGATTTAAAATAATAATAATAACGACTTATAATAGAGATAGAACGTTCTGATAATTTTCCACAGTACACCTGACAACCTGTCATGGCACAGTGGTTGGGAAACACTGGGTTAGAGAGACAGACTTGTAACCCAAAGGTCGCAGGTTCGAGTCTCGCTACCAGCAGGGATTGTCGGTGGGGGGAGTGAAAGACCAGCACTCTATTCCACCTTCAATATCGCGACTGAGGTGAGACACAACAAATGCAAAAAAAAGAACGGCTGCCAGCTGCTACGTCAGTCATAGTAACATTCAGCTTACCACCATCCCTCTTGAAATTACAGCTGAATCCTCTTTAAAGGAGCCGTCTGGCAATTGTTTGTGCAGAACCAGCCACTTGAGAGCGCTGCAGATCACATTCTCCTCTATAGAAACAAGGTTATTGGCCATGGCGAAGACTTTAGCCACATATGCTGTCAACCTTTAACAGACAGAAACAAAAGCAAATTAATAACAAGTAATACTTTGCTACTTTTAATCATAATAATATTGAAAAAATAAAATTTTACCATGTGCTGCTTGCCGTTTCTATGTAGATAGCGTAAGATCCATCTGTTTTGCGGTATTTCAGCTGACCTTGATAACCTTAATAAAGAAAGAATATTTACTTTACTATCCATGTATATATTTCAGATTTTGAGTGAAAAAAAATTTATTGTAATGTCCATTTCAAAGTCCGGGTATTAGAGATCATCTGGGTTTGTTTCTGTTTTTGGAAGGTTCTGTCACATGCTTTAGTTCTGTGTTTTCAGTTCGTTGCTATGGTTTTTCATTGTTTGATTAATTTGCACACCTGCTGTTCTGTGCTGGCCAGTCAACAAACATTTCAGTTGTCCGTTCATGTCACATTTTGCTTTAAGTTGTTCTGTTTTTTGTGTATCTGGAGTTCTTTTAAATATAGTTCCTCCTTTATTGCAAACAAGCCGTGACCACAGGAGAGCATTGTTGAGAGATTTTATGATTTTATTTCAAATCAGAGTCAGATTCTTTATATCTGTCTTGTTCTGCTGACCTGTGCTGATATGGTTGATGGCGTCATTACGGCGCTCCATGCCAACAGTGTCCCACTGATTGGTGCTGTCCAGATAATGAGTGGCTATGAGAGGTAGAGTCATACGGTACATGTTCTGCTCTCCACATCCAGTGGGCTGGAAAATAAGGCGACCCATGAAGCTTCCACTGATGGCCTGCTCGACTGTCTGAGCGATCTCTTCAGCTGGAGGAATCAAAGAAGGAACACAGGCTGAGAATTCAGTCTATTACTTATATTTCTCACGAGGAGCTGTCATTTATGGCACACTTTCAACACTATTATGTGTCTATTACGTGCCTTTTTTTTTTTTCAACTGACAGCTAGTCAACAGTCAGTAATCTTTTCACAGATTACATTTAACATCCCCTGTAAATAGTCCAGATATTATAGATCTATAATAAATTTGAATTCTGTGACCTATTTTCCTCGCCAAGTAAATGTTACTTTTTTAAAATACTATCATTTTTCTAGGTAAACTGATGTCAGTAAACTAAATGAAATCTCGAGTGAAATTTAAAAACATGAAAACATGATCTGACTACATTCAGTTTCATGTGTCATATGCAAATAAAGAAGAAAAAAACAATGTCAACCATGATCGAAGACTGCAAATACACATTAGAGTTTCCACACATCGAAAGCATTTTACTTCACTAGTGGTTGCACTGTTGCATGAAAGATCTAACAGTGGTCAGCAGTGCTATTGTGAGAGAGCTGTTCATGTCATACCCAGTGGTCATCTTAAGAGAGATCAGACATGAGGAGATCAGAAGAAAAAGTTCTGAAGAGAGTTATGGAAGGAATACAGAGCTGGGTGCAATCCTGATAAGGAGCACAGTGCGTGTCTAAAGTAGAGTTGTGAGGGTGCTCATCCCGAAATGCGCTTTAGGACAATGTCTCAGATAATTTGTATATAACTAATTTAATTTTCATTTATTCTTATTCTTACAACTTGTGGTCCTCTAATCTGATTGGCTGAGAGGACAGTACACCATTTGTCTACAGGCTGTCTGAGAGGGTTATTCAGAAACCTCTGCATGTTACATTGTTATGCCAGTTGGTGGCAGCAAGTACATAATCGTCTTTATGTGAGTCAAACAAGCAGTGGTAGACAGTAATGGAGTATTTTTACTTTGTTATTGTAGGCCTACTTCAGTATTTTTCAAGTATCTGCACTTTATCAGAGTGTTTATTTTGAGAAACGTTTACTTTTACTTCACTACATTCCAAAGCATAATATCAT
>NW_015506268.1:783-2849 GCF_001515645.1 Sinocyclocheilus grahami | reverse complement strand
TTTTTTTTTTTGTTTTTTTTTTTTTTTTTTTGTCATCCACAACTTTTTTTTTATTTAGGATGCAATTAATCGCGATTGACAGCACTAATATATATATATATATATATATACATATCAGTCTGGCGAGTAAACTAAAAAAATTTACTAGCCAATTGCGATTCAATTGCCAAGGTGTCCGTAGAGGCTTGATTGCACATATTTTATTGCACAGTGGGGAGAACATTTAACTGTTCATGAGATGGATGGCCTGAGGGAAGAAACTTCTCCTATGTCTGGCCGTTCTGGTACTCAGTGTTCTGTAGTGCCGGCCAGACGGCAACAGTTCAAAGATGAAGTGTGCTGGGTGTGAGGGGTCCAGAGTGATTTTGCCAGCTCTTTTGCTCACTCTGAGTGCAGTTCTTGGAGAGTGGGGATGTTTTGTCACAAATAATTTACCCAGCAGTCCGGACTATCCGGTCAGATTTGGTAGCTGAGCTGAACCAGACAGTTATAGAAGTGAAGAGGATGGATTCAATGATGGCGGAGTAGAACTGTTTCAGCAGCTCCTGTGACAGGTGGAACTTCCTCAGCTGGCGAAGGAAGTACAACCTCTGCTGGGCCTTTTTAACAAAGGAGTCAATGTGAGTGTCCCACTTCAGATCCTGAGAGATGGTGGTGCCCAGGAACCTGAATGACTCCACTGTTGCTACAGCGCTTAATGTGTAAAACGGTGACATTGGAGGACCAAATTCAGTATTAATAATTACTATTAATACTACTAACACTATTAATATTAATAACCTTAATAATAATTTTACTATTAGTAAAATACTATTTACAGACAAGCAGAATAGCCGAGAATATGAATGCAACACGTTAATGCACGTTAAGCTTTTTCTCCCCCATAGAAAACAGTTATGGACGAATGGAGAAAACACTAAAAAGGCTAATGGACAAAGAGAGTGATATAAAAAGACCAAATGTGGTACACAGTTTATTAATAAAATATATTACGCACAGGAAAGCAGATGAGCTCAGAATATGAACGCAATGCGCAAGGTTTCACATGTTTTCTTCCCCGTAGAAAAAATAAAACATTATAAAGAAAACTCTTAACGTGGCTTTTCTATGGGGGAGAAAACGTTTAACGTGTAGTTCAGCTCATATTCTGGGCTCATCTGCCTGCATGTTCACAGTAGCCTATATACATATATACTGTATATAATGTCTGTAGCATAGCCTATTTGGTCTTTTTCATCACCGTCTTCATTAAGCCACATTAAGTGTTTTCTTTAGAATGGCTTCTATGGGAGGAAAACGCTTAACGTGCAAATTAGCACTTTCTCTTCATATTCTGGGCTCGTCTGCTTTCCCGTATTACTAAACTGTATAGCTTACCAAATTCTGCCTTTTTATACCACTGTCTTAGTATTAATTAAGCATCTTTCTATGGGGGAGCATGCAATTTAGCACGTTAAGTTCATATTCTGGCTCATATTCTGCTTGTCTGTTAATAGTATGCTCTATTAATACTGGATTTGGTCCTCTACTGTCACTGTTTTAGTACATGAAGCCACATTAAGCGTTTCAGAATGTCCCAAAACCGTGCCTTGAACTACCGACTGTATTTCTTTATACTTGAGTCCAAGTTCAAAATAAAACTCTATGAACCGCTCCACTGTGAACGTATGGAGCTATGGACCACAGCAACCTGTAAAGTAAACAGGAAGTGTTTGTCCGAACTCAACAGGTTTTGCGAGAGAACGCAAATATCTTTGCAAGCGAACGCAATGTTTCTCGGGGGAACACAAGAGATTTGAAAAATATTTTTTCCTCCCACATCATATTTTTTCTCACCAACATGTCCCTTTAAGGGTTCTGTAGTATACCTACAGTTAGGGTGATATTAAATGGTTTAACCCGTGATTTAAGATTTTAGCCATATTGCCCATCTAAATCATTCATCCCACTGTCAACAGGCACTTCATGTAGGCGTCTTGTATTTGGTTTGAGACCAGAAGGTGTCACTGTGGCCTCAAAGCTTACAACTCACCTAGTCTGGCTCAATTACTATTCCTGAGGTATAG
>NW_015506268.1:0-630 GCF_001515645.1 Sinocyclocheilus grahami | reverse complement strand
TATATATATATATATATATATTTATTTATTTATTTTGTATATTTGTATATTTATTTATTTTAGATTTTTTACATTTCTTTGTATATTTATTTATATGTGTATTTATTTCTCATTTTGTCAGGTTTGGCATTCCATAGGTGAGTATCCTAGCAGAGGATACACGTTGGCCACATGTCACGTCAATTCACTTCACTGAATGATTCATGAATTGTATTGAGTGGATTGCAGCTGTTCTCAAGTAAACAACTCACTGATTCAAATTATCCAGTCAGAGTGAGTCAATTCAGTGAATTCACAAGTCTGCCTCAAAATGAGCCAAGAACAGGCACGCGACTGATGGCGCGAAAAGTAAATAAGTCAAATGTTTTTAGACCTTGGAGCATTTTTTTTTTGCATTCATATTTGACCTCAACATGTATAAATACACTGTTAGGAAACCACTGATTTAGTCTATGATGCCCAGTTTTTGTCTGTAACCATTAACTAAGTCGGCAAGTGTGACGCCTTGTGTTTAAGAATCTGTTCAGATTTTAAAAGTCGGATAGTGTATTTCAGACTTTTAACACTGCGTCTACACTGGACGGGACTGCCACAATTTGAGGCTTTCTATGCTGAATGCATCAAATGAAA
>NW_015506267.1:715669-716264 GCF_001515645.1 Sinocyclocheilus grahami | reverse complement strand
CATTCTGGGGACACCTGAGACTTATATTACATCTTGTAAAAAGGGCATAATAGATCCCCTTTAAAGTAAGCTATATTGAAATTAAAACATTATTTCATGGTCTATAAAGTAAAAAAAGAAGAAGCTGTGCATCCCATATTTGTTCACCACTAGTCTGAATATTGGGGAGGATGCACTGCCATGCACTGCTATAGTGGTCCCCTTAAAAATAAAAAATAAAGATTTCATGAAGGTTCAGCAATAATCTTTTCAACTGAAATTATTTTTCTGAATTTTTCTGGCACAAACTGCACAGTTCCCAGAGAATAACCCAGTTGGAACCACATACAAAAATTGGGTAGAATAAGCACAAAAAGTCATCACAAACACGGAGCTATATTTATCCTGTAACATAAGTGAATTAAGTTCATCACTGAGACAGATAGTCACAGAAAATACAATTCAAATATATAACAAAGAATGCACCAAAAGCGTCTTTGATTTGATAACAGTTTAATTTTTACTGTCAGATAAATGAGAGATCAGATCAGAACATTCCCTTCTTATAGCGGTGGATTAACTCTGACACGTCCTCCTTACACACCTTGATCCAGCC
>NW_015506267.1:683488-711332 GCF_001515645.1 Sinocyclocheilus grahami | reverse complement strand
CAGGGTTGTGGTGCCATGATTCAGATCTATGGAAACGCCATCCTCACAACGGCATGATTTCAGGAACTTGGAGGGCTGATGGGAACACAGGATATGTTACAAGGCAGGCTAATTTATATTTACATGTTTTTTTTGCTTAAATGTTTGTTTTTGCTGTTGCTGAGACTCTGCCCCCTATGTTTTAATAAGCAAATTAACCCTAGACCAGAGGTGCCCAAACTCGGTCCTGGAGGGCCGGTGTCCTGCAGAGTTTAGCTCCAGCTTGCCTCAACACACCTGGTGGGAAGTTTTTAGCATGCCTAGTAAGAGCTTGATTAGCTGCTTCAGGTGTGTTTAATTGGGGTTGGAGCTAAACTCTGCACGACACCGGCCCTCCAGGACCGAGTTTGGGCCCCCCTGCCCTAGACACAAGACATATCCTCAATATTCTTGCCTAAGCTAATCAAAAACCTTTAAAATGCCATTTTAATTCAATATTACCTGCTCTACAACTGCTGAAGATAGTCTACAAAACTGGAAAAATAAAGGTTTATGTAGCAAAGTATAATTTTTTACTAACCTGTTGTTCAACATGTTTGGGTGCAACTCAAGCATTCTTCAGTTATTTTCTCACAAAATGTGTGTTTTTATGCTTTCTATCACAATGATGGGTCTCTAAGATTTAGTGAAGAATTGATATCAATAAAGTTACTTACATCAACCCCAACGGGTACCGCGAACTCCTGGCATTTGGTCCCAAAACTATAGTGATTCAGTCGGTCGAGAAGATGCGTTTGCTTAAAAGAATTATGTTTATATCCACTCACATCCAAAAGAGCCATTCTTTATATAAAGAAAGTACGATTAAAGTAATTCAGACAGTAAAGGCGAAATGGCCGAAGTGTAAGTATTTTACATGAAGGAAACACGGAAGACAATGGTTTCGAAACCGAAAGATTTAGTAGTACTTAGTTTCGATTACAAGCAGAAAATATCTTTGAAAGACTATAATCTATAACTTCGAATAACAGCTGTAAATGCATTTCTTTTATTTGTCTATATGTTGTTTGAGAGTGTTGGTGATAAATATGATAAGTTTGAGATTGTCTGAGGACAAGGCTCTGTATAAAGCTGGCTGACCAATAGGAGCGCGCGTCTCTCAGCGTCCTCGGTCTCTGTGCAGATTCATCCGATGCAGGTTAACACCAGGTGAAACATTGCTAAAATGCGGAAACGTAAACGTGCACACACCCTATTGCAATAAATGTAATGCATAATGAGTTTAATGCATGGAACTGCAGAACAAATTATATTATAAAAAAGAATGCATGTAGCCTAAATGAACTGACCCTATACTATGTGTCAGAACTAATATGCTGTTCAATTAAAGGCTGACCTTTTATGCTCTTTCCTTTAAATGTCGTTTAGTTTAATACATATGGGTGTTGTGTGTGTGTGTGTGTGTATATGTAGCATGCCTACTTTTCGAAATGGAACACAAGCACCAATAGGCAAGTATTTATGATTTGCAACACAGTGATCTTTACACCGTATACATACTACACTTTTACATTATTGTTTTGAAAGCTTTTTAATTTGGCTTTAATCATTCATTTGAGCATATCAAATAACCAATAATAGCAATATTGCACAAAACGTCCTTGGAATTGATTTGTGTTGCATTTTTTTTATTAAGTTCTGTTGCATTTACTAAAACAGATAATTGTTTCCAAAACAGTTTTTAAAAATGATATGTGGGGCATATGCTGGAAATTGTAGTAGTTTATTGATGATCATCAGTCCACTGGCAGCCATGGAATTATGCGAACATCAGACATAAAAACACATTTACAGCATGATCTGTCTTTTTCCCGTTTGTTTGTCAAAACAGTAATTCCAGATCACATTATGACATCACAGTGTATTTCATGGCTCAACTGGATCCTGCTGTTTCCATCATTTGAACTGTCTCATGCACCAGCTCCAGCTGATTCACGGTTTTATTTAAAACAGGTGTTGTGCCTGGCTTATATTTGTACTTTGCCTGTCTGTAAAAGAGAGACAATGAGAGATCAATATATTACCAATATTAGGCATTAGGCACAATTAACACTAACCTTTAAATATGCAGTTGCTGTGACATGATATAATTTAATAAAATGTAAAAATGTGTAATTTAATAAAAATATATTTTTGTTTTTACCTCTTATAGTTATAAATGGACTCTCGGTGAGGTCTGATATAGTCCACCCCCTCTTTCGTAATCACACACAGGTCAATGTTGTTGCCTGATCCCAGGTCACTCATGATGCCTGCATGGATGGCATCGCTTACCAGTGCCTTGGCCTCCTCCAGCTAAAGGTTGAAAAAAAAAGACAATATAGTGACAGAAAGATCTAGTTTTATGCACTAAACAAAATGTAAAGTACAGTTTACTAAACAAAAAAAAAAAGCTTTTTCACACATTTTTTCATAAAATAAAGTCAAATCTACATTGTGATATAATATTGATATAATAAGTAATGCTAAAACCTTTCAGTTTATAGAACAACTTCTAACTTTAACTTGCAAATCTATGCAATGGGATATATAAAAATAACCTCGAAACATTAAAAAAAAAAATCTTTAAGGCACATTTTAAACCAATCGGCTCAAGAACTAAATTCTTATTGTCTAATCTGTGAGACACGACCTTTAAATATTTATTTAGGAAACAAAAGTCAGAGCCACACACATGGACCTCAGCACCTGACACATAAAACATGATAATGGTGACAAGCGATTACTTTTTTTTTTTCACACACACAAATAATTCTAACTGGAAAATGAACTTCAGGCATTGCCAAACAAGTTACAGAACTTGACAGCAACATCTGCAAAAGAAATAGTGAAAATTGCACTTTTATACCACTGAAAAGTACTCATTTGTGGATAAACTATAGCTTCTTTGGAATTAATACTTGAGAACTGCATTGTAAATAACATTCCAAAGTAATACTTGTAAGTTAGAGCTTTCATTTCTACATATTTGAACTGAGCACACAAGTAGAATATGCTTTTCAAGTTAAAGGGGTCATGAATTGACAAATCAAATTTTCCTTGATGTTTTGACATGTAAGAGGTCAATGTGCTATAAAAACATCCCATGAGTTTCAGAGCTCAAAACGTCCTTGTTAGACCAAAAACAGCTTTTATTGAAACCAAAATCAGAAAACGACTTGTTTCAGATTTTGTCACATTATGACATAATAGTGCAACGAAAGCCCGCCTCTGCAGAATCAGATCAACGCCTACTTCTACATCATCACGTCTTTGGCCCCGCCCACTGGAGCGTTAGTGAGATGAGAAGGAGAGAAGAGCAATAAAGCATAACTGGACTAAAAAAAACATTACCTTCCTAGGGAAGTAATTATAGATATGGACCTGACAGTAATACCACAACATAATAGGCTAAGTGACCGTGTTCATTCTAATGCCTAATCTTAAATTATATACAGAAAGCGATCAAAGAACGCTACCTTTACATCGCGTTTGCACTATTAGTTATGATGAAAGCATTTGTGAAAGTGTGAAACTCGTGTTGCAATGACGAGAGCATGCATTCATGCGTTCAACAGTCTGTCATCGGCTACAATGCTCATCGCTGCAGCCTTTCATGCGACGGGAGTAGATCTAAATATAATGCTATAATCAACACTCTCCATGATTAGTTCATCTCAACAGCTGAAATAGAAAAAACCGTAGTAAAGGTTTTTGAGAGAGCTCATCAGCTCCCTTCCAAGAGAGCGTTCAAATCAGAGGGCTAAAATCAGGGTAGAAAATGGCTTTTTATTTCTAAATTATGACAATATTTGATGTAAAAATCATACTAACATTATAAGTGCACCTCAGGAAACATTATCAAATAATAAAAAATGCAATGCATGACCCCTTAAATGCTTGAACCAACTTATTGAGTGTAGAAAATACCTTGCATTTTACTTCACCTTGAGCTACAGGAACAGTAATATTGACAATAGTAAACGTACAATAAGGAGGTTTTAACAAAAAAGCAACTTACATCCATGTTTCCTTTGAATCTGTCCTCCAGTATCCCCATAGCAGGCAGTTTACCAGATCCTTAAAACGCAGAAACATAGCTGTGATTATTCACTTGAGAACTGATCACATATATGCAAACAAATCTCTTGTATGAATTTCCACTGTGAACATTCAAGACTACAGCTTTTTGAAAATCAGTTAAATGTGCATATATTTTCATCCAATAGAAATGCATATTGATCTCAATTAGCACATTCTTAACTAATAAGTTGATCATTCATCAATTGGATGTCACGTACCCATGGCTAGATACGGCACCTTGTCCATGCTCCCATAAGGGCCAACCGTGTACAGGTGACTGCCAGTGCAGTCAACACCCCCTAAAATGAGATGAGCTCCAATCATACCTCGATACCTGAGAAACATTATCAACATTAGAGAGAGATATCACATAAAACACAGCCTTATGCTTCAATGGTACAAACAAACATACATGATCGCGCAATGTTTGTGTGATAACAGGTGAAGATAATAACACAGTCTGCACACACCTGAAGAGCATGTCTTGTAGTATGTTAACGGCCATGACGACTCTTGGGTTCCTGCCGCTGTTCATGGAGAAAATGGTGAGGTTTGACGACAGCATATCTGTTGTCTTCTCAGTATCCGCAGCTGTCCCTGCTCCACAACAACTAACAAGAATAACATAGAATGGTTTTGAATAAGTTTTATAATTATTTGCTTTATAAATGATGTACATCTGACATTCCATTTTTTAATCCTTACTGTTACTTACTATATGTTAGGTGCAATGTAGTGAATCTTGGCACACATTTTATCTGCCACTACTTCTTCAGAGGTGGCTCTTGTGTCTGCTCCCAGAACTACACCATCCTATACACACGCACATGTTTAGTCTGACAGACAATATGTAACAAATTACAAAAAGTTTTGATATTCTGGTTACCTTATAAACCACTCCAGCAATGGTGGTGCCTGTTTTCATGGGTTTCGGTGCCTTGATTTTACCCTCTTCTGAGCCATTCTCCAGAACAATGTTTCTAAATGAAAGAGATTTGTGCATCATATAGGAGATTGCAAGGAAACGTAATGTCAGGACATACTTTTAAAATGTTTTGATCTATGAAGAATCGATTCTAAAAGACAAGGTACGTTTTCTTTTTGAAGAGAAAGACTTGAAGTCTGAAAGTACTTTCACTTTTGTTCCGACACCTTGAAACAATGGTTATAACGACGCAAGGTTTATTTTCTAGATTTTACGCACAGCGTTATCATAATATAAGTGTTTCAAGCCTAACTCCTTCTTACCTTGTGGAATTTTCGAAGTTAAAACCAGACCCAGCAGGTTCGAGGACGTTGGAGAGTGCCATGTCTAAATTCTCAAACCGGGAACTGTTCTCTTGAAGTAATGCGCCTCGCTAACACTAGTGTTGCTGTTTCAGAGGAGCGTGCGCAGTGCGCACACCGCACAGTCACTGTCGGGCGACGCGTACGCGACGTTTATCCACGATCTGTATGTCGAGTTTTTAATAATGGACAGCCATCATTCATACTCACAAGTCAAAGGTGTCAGCACCGGAGTAAGTAGCATATGTATCGTGTTTTAAATGAGTTAAACCTTTCGCGTTGCTTGGTGAGCTTAGGCGAAAATGATTTTAAATGCGCATCGGCGACCAGGCAGGTGATGTTTATCTTATAGCCTGAGACCATATTATAAAATACTCGTTTAAATATATTACAATATCCATCTGTGTAGATGGGAAGCTGCAGTTTAAGTGTAACCTATAGCTCAAAGTTACTTTCGCTTTCGTGGATAGATAGCCTATTGTGGCATTGTCAGGGCGAGGATAGTCTTGAAATGTCCATTTCCATTTAGAGGTATCTATAGTTTTAATTATGGACTGTCGCATAAATTCCTACTTAGTTTACGCATTTTCGCATATAAAGTAGCTAATGGTAGAGGATGTAGGGATAAAGTAAGCCTCCCCCCCTCGCTTAATTTTTCTTTTGACCACAGATGTCACTAAATCTCACCTCAGCACATTTAGGGAATGGCTGTGCTCTTCTGCATTTTGACTTGACATCAGCATTTGTGATATATATATATTAGACCTGAGGAGTTAAAAAGTCATTGAATAATTGTGATATGTATGTGTTTATATTATGCTGGACTTTGAGTGTTTTTATGTTTGTTTGTTAATTGGGGGATTTGTGCACACAGTAATTAGTTTAGATTTGTGTGGTGTTGTTTATTTTATAATTTAGAATTATATAATATTCGTTATAATTAATATAATTTTATTTTACAGATACTTTTACTTTCAAACAAATATACATGTTAATTGCTTGGCTTAATTATGATGTAATTTTTATTTTTTTTGTAAGACGACCATCCTTGCTGTCAAGTTCAATGGAGGAGTTATCATTGGGTCAGACTCCAGAGCTTCTATGGGAGAGTGAGTATTTTCCAGCAAATTGTTCATTCTCATAAAAAAATTACACCTCTCATAACTACACTGTAAAAAATTTATGGTAAAAAACCGGCAGCTGTGGTTGCCGGAATTTTATCGTAAAAAGTATGGTAGCAGCATTTTAGGTTTTACGGTTTTAACTTAAATTTACAGTTAAATACCGTAATTTCATTAACTGATATAATGTTAATATACCAACCTATTGAAGTACTGAAATCTGTTTTGTACCTTTGTAATACACTGATAACCACCAAATGCAGGAGGTGATGAGAAAGTCACATGATGAACCAAAGCCCATCACAAGCAGCTTTTAAATAATAACATATATAGAAGGAGCACAGTGTCATTCACACAGACACTGAACACCATCATGTTAACACACATGAAATGGAAATAATGCCATAAACATTCATTTAACAACATTAGGTGTAGCATACAACCCTAATATACAAAACTGATTAGAAAAAACTAAGAAGAAACATAGTTATTTCAACAAAAAAACATACAATTTGAAATGTAACGCAGGGAATTCTGGGAATGTCAATGTACGGTTATTCACTGTAAATTATGGTCATTTTTTACAGTGTACAATATGACTTTTACCTACAGATCTTATGTGTCATCAAAAACCATCAACAAGCTGATCCAGGTGCATGATAGAATATTCTGCTGCATCGCTGGATCACTGGCTGATGCACAAGCTGTTACCAAAATGGCCAAATTCCAGCTGTCTTTTCACAGGTCTGTTTATTTCTGTAGCATTTTTGCAGCATCCTAAAGAAAAGTTTAGTTAGTCGTCGTGTTTATAGTTTATAGTGACTATAAAATCACTCTATGTCTTTAGCATTCAGATGGAATCTCCTCCTTTGGTAAAAGCTGCATGACTTTTACCTACAGATCTTATGTGTCATCAAAAACCATCAACAAACTGATCCAGGTGCATGATAGAATATTCTGCTGCATCGCTGGATCACTGGCTGATGCACAAGCTGTTACCAAAATGGCCAAATTCCAGCTGTCTTTTCACAGGTCTGTTTATTTCTGTAGCATTTTTGCAGCATCCTAAAGAAAAGTTTAGTTAGTCGTCGTGTTTATAGTTTATAGTGACTATAAAATCACTCTATGTCTTTAGCATTCAGATGGAATCTCCTCCTTTGGTAAAAGCTGCAGCATCCATCATGAGGGAACTTTGCTATAACAATAAGGAAGAGCTGCAGGCAGGCTTCATCACAGCGGGCTGGGACAGGAAGAAGGGACCACAGGTGATGCTCTGCTAAACACAAACTACGACCATAATACAGTTCTGTATCACAGTCACATGTGACTCTCAAATTTATTGTATGCATGCAAAAAAATAAAAATAATAAGGAGAATCATACAATACGAACAGCGCATTTGCACTGAAAAAGAATAGCTGCCGAAAAGAAAGTACAGAAATATGATGCTATTGTCTGTTTATTCAAATATTATATAAATCTCTGCAATGCAGATGAGTGATATTCTCTTTTGCATATGTTTTGTCTTTGCACAGATATACGTAGTGTCTTTGGGAGGAATGCTACTCAGTCAGCCTTACACTATTGGTGGATCTGGCAGCACGTATATCTATGGTTATGTGGATGCCAAATTCAAACCTGACATGAGTTTAGAAGAGGCTACACAGTTTTCCACAAATGGTAAATAGAATTGGAATGAAAAAGATATTGACATTTATATGTGCAGTGAATAAAAAACTGTGTCTCCACAGCTTTGGCTCTGGCTATGGGTCGGGACAACGTTAGTGGCGGTGTGGTTCACCTGGTCGTGATCACTGAAGCGGAAGTCAAGCATGTAGTTGTTCCAGGAAATAAACTGCCCAAGTTCCATGATGAGTAGAACACAAAAATGACCAAACTGGACAGTTCTACAAATGTAACTACTTTGTGACTAGATGTGTGAAGAGTTTTCTGAAGATTATTTTCTTCACCCCCTTTGTAATAAATATATAAAAGTGTTATTTTCAGTGTGATGTCCCTTCTTGCATATACAATTGATATTTTGTCAATTTCAGATTAATTTATTTGGTTATACATCAAGGATATACAGTGGTGTGAAAAGATTTTTGCCCCCTTCCTGTTTTTTTTTTATTTTTTGCATATTTGTCACACTTAAAAGATTCAGATCATCAAACAAATTTTAATATTACACAAAGATAATGCAAGTAAATACAAAATGCAGTTTTTAAATGATGATTTAATTTATTAAGGGAAAAAAGCTGTCCAAACCTACGTGGCCCTACGTGAAAAATGAATTGCCCCCTCCTGTTAAATCATGAACGAACTGCAATTAACCACATTATTTTAGAAAGCTGAGTTAAATTTCACTAGCCACACGCAGGCCTGATTACTGCCAGACCTGTTGAATCGAGAAATCAATTAAATAGAAGCTGTCTGACAAAGTGAAGCATGCTTAAAGAGCAACACATTATGCTGCGATCTAAAGAAATTCAAGAACAGATGAGAATTGCCAGTTATCGCAAACACTTGATTGCACAACCAGTTATTAGATTTAGGGGGCAATTACTTTTTCATGTAGGTCCAGGCAGGTTTGGACAGCTTTTTTCCCTTAATAAAAGAAATCATCATTTAAAAACTGCATTTACTTGCATTATCTTTGTGTAATATAAAAATACATTCTCTTTTAATACATTATCTGAATCTTTTAAGTGTGACAAATATGCAAAAAATTAAAAAAACAGGAAGGGGGCAAAAACCTTTTCACACCACTGTATATGTCCACACAAGCTATACAAAAGAGGTGCTTTCAGAAAAAACAGTATATGAAATCATCTATTATGCCTACATCTTTCCCTCATTGTCTGACTGTGAAATGAAGAATGATTAGTAATGATTACTTTAATTTCAAGCATTAAATTGAAATTATTATGCATTTACTACATTTCTACTCAATTTCTGTAGAGATTAAAACCCTAATTTAGACCTATACACAATTAGTAAGCAGTGTTGGGTGTAACGCATTACAAGTAACGCAAGTTACTTAATCAGATTACTTTCTTCAAGTAACTAGTAAAGTAACGGATTACTATATACCATTCTATTAACCAATGCCTTTGCTTCTGACCTTCGGTGATCCAGTTCAGCCGTACTAATAAGCACAAATTACTCTAGACGAACATTTGTCTTTTTTTTTTATTGCTGAAGTGTGTTGAAATTTCTTCTTCTGCATTCTACTGTACGGACATAAATTTACATTTCCTTCAACCTGAGGCTTATTCATTTCACTTTTGGTGTGAAAGGCTTTTATATTTGCCAAAAACAGAACTTTTTTATTTTAAAAACAAACAAGCAAGCCCTGTCCAGATTTAAAAAGGTAACGCAAAAGTAACGTAACGCATTACTTTCCATAAAAAGTAACTAAGTACCGTAATTAGTTAATTTTTTATGGAGTAACGCAATATTGTAATGCATTACTTTTAAAAGTAACTTTACCCAACACTGTTAGTAAGGTTGTTTGTGAAATGTACGACGATTCCTCAATTGTTAACTTAATACCAAAGTAGAAGAAAAATGATAAATCTGAGTAAAGTTCAAAGAGATAAAATTAAGTGGTGATTTTGTATTCAACCATAAACGTATAGTTTTAGGACGTCTTAAGTTTCTTTTCTATTCAAAATGATCAATTTGTACTCAGAAATTACACATTGATTGTTACAGTGTTTTGTGTCGGAAGTGAAGTTTCTGTGAGAAAAAATGCTTCTTACAGAAATACAGGGCACAGACAAAGAAACATTAGAAATGCGAGAAGGCACAGTAAACAGGTATGGTGGAGTTGTCTGTATACATTAAATTAGATAGGCATAACTATTGAATACACATTTTTTTGACTTTTTAATATGGTCGTTCAAATTACAGTAACGTTAGCCTAAGACACACTTGCTTCACTGTGTGTGAGCTGAGCACAATGGGAAGTAACTTTCACTTTCTGTTATAGACAAAATGGAGGAATAATGTAGGCACATTAAAATACTGCAGGCCTGACAAAACAAAGTCTCTTTTCGCAACTTAACTCACTTTCACTCGCTGTTAGGAGCTTCGCTTGAGGTACGCAGAGTCGTCGAGTATCGAGTCTGCGTTCACATCTGTAGTTCGGTTCATTTGGTCCGGACCAAGGGCAAAAAATTATACATTGTAGCATTTTTTCAGCCGTTTTGGTTCCACACTGATTGCTCTGGTCCGAACCAGTTGAAATGAACCAAAATGCAGTCACGTGACAACATCCACATCACTCGTTGGCCAGATGTGTCTTTGAATGTAATTCCTAAACTGCTTTTCGATTGGTCAGAATTAACGTGCGGGAAAATTCCAATGGAGCTCTCGGAAGTAAACAAAGAGAGGAGGAAAAGCCAGCAGACAAGACGCTGCTTTTTTAATATGGTCATTAGACCAAATTTCGATGAGGCTCCGCACCTCCTCACAACTCCAAGTTTGTCCACGAGCTGGGATGGATGCTAAAGTGCAAACTGTCAACAAATGCTGGTCCTCATCCCATAATGCACAGCGCAGCTGACTACGTCAGAAATGCGCAGTTCTTTTTGCAGTTGGGTCTGTTCGAGCTCGGATCACGTTCTCCGCACAAACGAACCGCTCCAGTGTTCGTTTGAAAGCATAGGTCTCGGTACGCTTGTTTGGTCTGCTTTTGGTGCGCACCCGAGTGCGATCGCTGCATTCACACCTGCCCAAACGAACCGCACCAAGAGGAATAACGAACTCTAGTGCGATTCAACCAAACTAAATGAGTCAGGGGTGAAAGCACCCTAAGTTATTAGGCCATGCACTTATTGATTGGTGTTAAATACTACCGGAGGAAACATGCTGTATACATTTTCATTTTTTTTACAAATGTGTTGAATAATCCACTTGAATAATGTTTCTTGACAGTATTGAGGTGGAAGATGACCCACTCGTATGCTCTGCTGCCACTCTGGTGAAGAACATTTCATACAAATATAAAGAGGAACTATCAGCACATCTTATTGTTGCTGGGTGGGACAAAAAAAAAGGAGGACAGGTTAGCCCATTTTTGGTTTTATTAGGCCTAAACTGATGAATATTATGCATAGAAGATCATTGCAAATTAAATACTACATGCTAAAAAGTCTAATAATATTAATATTGTATATGTGGTCATTTCTGCCTCATTCCAAACAGGTCTATGCGACACTGAGTGGTTTGCTGACCAGGCAACCTTTTGCTATTGGTGGCTCTGGGAGTTTTTACATTAATGGGTTTGTTGATGCAGAATACCGAAAAAACATGACAAAGAGAGAATGTCAAGAGTTTGTAGTTAACGGTAAGTTTGCCAGTGCAATTTACAAACAGGGTCTGATAATATAATATATTCTAATCATACTAAACTGCTCTATTTAGTGCAGATGGTAGTCTAGTCAGTTCAAATGACTAATAGAGGTAAATGATGTAGAAATAGCAGGGGACTATTACAGTGGAAATAATACAAGTACAAAAACATAGAAGTACAGCACTGAGTAAGTATAAAGATGTGCAGCTGGCATCATGCATGTTTTAGATGTGGCCTTAGTGTTAAGAATAGTCCCATGTGTGCAACTTTTATCAATGTGGTTGATTCAACTCTAACATTATCTCTGCCAAGATGGACAGTCACTCCTAGGGAGTGTTGCTTCTCATTCTTTCTTGATAACTATGTAATGACTGTATGTCTATGAGATATCAAAGCTATCCCTTCTGTCTCTGTCTCTCTGTAGCTCTCACTCTGGCGATGGGTCGGGATGGCTCAAGTGGAGGCGTCGCATATGTTGTTACCATTGATAAAGATGGAGCAGAAGAGAAGTGCATTTTAGGAAATGAACTGCCCAAATTTTTTGATGAGTAAATTAAATTTGCTTTGATATTAAAAGAAGATTTCCATGTATATTTGTAACCTATAGCAGGACAAAATACTTTGAAATTGCAGAAATGTTTGAATTGTTTTGTTGATATTACAAACACTTGCAAATACATAAACATAAAAACTCACTCCCTTATGTGAACAGTGACTCTCAAAATTTGATAATAAACCATATTGGAAACGTGTATGCTGTTTCATTCTGACACAAAAGCTCATTTATGTAAAAAATTTGTTGATTACACTGTAAAAAATTATCCGTAAAATTTACGGTAAAAAACTGGCAGCTGTGGTTGCCGGAATTTTACCGTAATAAATATGGTAGCAACATTTTAGGATTTACGGTTTTAACTTAAATTTACAGTTAAATACTGTAATTTCATTAACTGATTTAATGTTAATATACCAACCTATTGAAGTACTGAAATCTGTTTTGTACCTTTGTAATACACTGATAACCACCAAATGCAGGAGGTGATGAGAAAGTCACATGATGAACCAAAGCTTTAAATAATAACATATATAGAAGGTGCACAGTGGCATTCACACAAACACTAAACACCATCATGGTAACACACATGAAACTGAAATAATGCAACAAACATTCATTTAACAACATTAGGTGTAACACACAACCCTAATATACAAAACTGATAAGACAAAACTAAGAAGAAACATAGTTATTTAAACAAAAAAACATCAAATTTGAAATGTAACGCAGGGAATTCTGGGAATGTCAATTTACGGTTATTCACTGTAAATTATACAGTCTTATTAACTTCCAAAAACGGTATACTACCGTACAATTAATGTCCAATACATGTAATGTCCAATACAGTTTTTCACTGTATATAGTAGGGGAATTTACCATTAACCATTTAACAGGATTTTACTGTAGCATTTTTACAGTCTTTTACCGTTAAATTCAAGGTAATTTTTTACAGTGTAGGTTATAAGCAGTAATGGATTGTTGGCTACTAAAGGTCTCTGCTGTTATGACTCATCATTTGTTAGGCAGAAATGAAGGAATGCGGGTTAAAGAGCAAGTTTTCTGTTATGGCTCCTTGTAAAAGAGAGATATTTGTTGCTCCTAAACAATAACAAATAGACATGTCCTAAAAAGATTTATTAATTTGTCTTGAAGATACAGCCTATATTATTTTTGATAATATTATTATGGTATAGCCTAACTGCTCCATACATTTTGTGTAGCCTATCAACTGACTTGATTTGGGATTTTAAAATGTATAACTGAGTGAAGGTTTTAATGAACGCTTACGCAGAGCGCAGCCTTTTTTGTTGCAGATGTGGAAGGAAAATCCCTTATCCTGAGAAACTGAAAGTAAAAGCTAAATAATGTAGGTGTCCTGAAATGCCCCGGCGCTGTGTAAAGAAATGATTACCTCGCACTCCGTGTGAACGTAGCAAAACGTTACCGACAAGAAAATACCCAAGAATAGGTTCGCTTTGTTCATTTACGCGCGCAGGTTATTTAGCCGACGTAGGCTATCCATGCACCATGCGTAAAGTTTTGGTGTTCGCGTGTGTATTATGTGTAGACATAATAATAGTGTACGCTCTGGACCTCGGAGGAACTTTGCTGAAGTCTTGTACAAGAAACCTCGACCATGACCTGTTTCGCCGGTGGGCTGAATCCGGACTGCGGTGCACACTGCTGTGCGCAGGAGCTGCTTTATATAAAGACGCGGCGGATCCACTGATACGGAGATGGATTACGGTCCACTGTTTTATCGGTTCGGTATACGAAACCGGGCGCTTAGCGCTGTTTGACAACTATCGCCTTGACAAGTTTAATTCGTGGCTTGTCGGTACCGTCGCTGCTGCTGTAGCTTGTCTGTTTTGGGAGGTAACACTGCCGGACACTAACGGAGAGAGTAACGGTAAAGAGCGCAAACAGAAGGCTCGAGTCCTCTTCATCCGGGTCATCCGTTTGTCCAAACCAGACTACATATTATTGTGTGGAGCTTTTGTCTTTCTGACCTTAGCTGTGCTATGTGAGTATTTTGTTGTATTTAGTCCTAAAATAAAAGTATAATATACACCTGCTTTGTAAAGTAGGCTACTTTTGACATGTTTCAGGTGAGATGTTCATCCCACTGTACACTGGAAAGGTGATTGACATCTTGGGTTCCCATTATCAGTGGGATAACTTCAGATCAGCTATCATTCTCATGGGATTATTCTCACTGGGAAGGTTGGTATGGCAAAATATGTGTTTTGTATTGCAAAAATGACCATTTAGTTATCGGCATTTACTTAATGAACTTAATGTTGTTTGTTATTCTCAGTTCTGTCAGTGCTGGTTGTCGGGGAGGCCTGTTCATGTGTGCAATCAACAGGTTAACTTGCAGAATAAAGGTACAACTGTTTGGGTCCCTTGTCAGGCAGGACATTGGCTTCTTTGAGACCATCAAGACAGGTAGATCAAATGCAATTGCTGGTGCAGTCATTCTGATTCTCTGTATGCAAACTTTAGTTGTCATCAGTGTGATGCCCTTTTCACATGGACTCATAGTTATTATTTCCACTGAATCTGTCTTTCAGGTGATATCACATCTAGACTCTCCACAGACACTACTCTGATGGGTCGGGCTGTAGCCCTGAATGTCAATGTCCTTCTGCGGACACTGATTAAGACGCTGGGCATGTTGTATCTGATGCTGAGCCTCTCGTGGAAGCTTACACTGCTGATGCTGATGGAGACGCCACTGACAGGCTTACTGCAGAACATATACGACACACATTATCAGGTATGGGGTTAACGAAAATGAATGTAATTATGAATAATAGATAATCATTTGTGTGCTTTTGAGAATCATATCTTATATCAAGTTTTCATGCCCTCTTTAGAGGCTCTCAAAAGAAGTTCAGGACTCTATGGCGCAAGCCAATGAAACTGCTGGGGAGGCGGTGTCAGGAGTCAGGACGGTAAAGAGTTTCAGGACAGAACTTGGTGAAGCCCATCGCTATGATGTCCGCTTGATGGAAACCCATAATCTGAAGACCCGACGGGACACAGTCAGGGCGATTTACCTGTTGGTTAGGCGGGTTAGTATGAGTTTAGTCTTCAAGAGCATATGTGTTTATTTTCTTTGAAGCAAACTTGTTGATATGGAACTGCATTGCTATAGATAGTGTCTTCTTTACCGTTTGTGCGGTTTGCAGATGACAGATTTGGGAATGAAGGTGGCCATGCTTTACTATGGGAGACTCTTCATCGAGTATGGACAGATGAGCACAGGGAATCTCGTCTCTTTCATCCTCTATCAGCAAGACCTTGGAGACAACATTGGGGTATGCCTCTGTTTATTTTAAAAGAGGGATTTCTCTGTTGACATGTAGGGTTGTATGACCTTCTATGTAAACCTGCTTTTTGTGAAATGAATCATTTTCAGCTTAAAAAAAAAGAGTAATAAATATTTATCCATCTCTTTCCCAGACTTTGATCTATATCTTTGGAGACATGCTGAACTCAGTAGGTGCGGCTGGTAAGGTGTTCGAGTACATGGACCGAAAGTCTGAAGTCAGTATTGATGGTAACCAGCAGCCCAGTGATCTGAAAGGACATGTCAGCTATCAGAACCTCACCTTCTCGTATCCCAAAAGACCTGACCACAATGTGTTAAAGGTACAACTTTTAGTCTTAAGGATTAAGAAGGCAATTCACATGAACCTAAAATATGAGTAAATATGGTAATTAAACACATAAAGTATAAAGTATTAAACAAAAAATATATTTTTATTTCTTATATTTTCTTCAAAGGGTTCATAAACTAAGGAGACAAACTGTATGTATAGACAGACAGTTGAGTGCATGTGTGCATACATTTGCAAACATATTGTGTATGCTAATTCTAAAAAAAAAAAAATAGAATGTTGTTAATCATGATCTATACATGGTACAGTATATACTTGGTTTTTGTAATATTTTAGAATAATTACCTTACCTTTTTGTTTGTTTTCAGAACTTCTCTTTGGAGTTGAAGCCGGGTCAGATGACGGCTCTAGTGGGAATGTCAGGTGGGGGGAAGAGCACCTGTGTGAGTCTGCTGGAGAGATTCTACCAGCCTCAGCAGGGACAGATTCTGTTAGACAGACAACCACTGCAGAACTATCAACACAAATACTTGCACAGCAAGGTGACTACTCTGAAAGAACAAACCATGTTAATGTTGAACTGTAGATTATTTACTATCTATAAGTCTACTTATAAACTAAAGAACAATATACAACCAACCAGTGCAATGCAAAGAACATATACTGTAAATAATCTTTTTCAGATAGCAATGGTGGGTCAGGAGCCTGTACTTTTCTCTGGCACTGTACGAGACAACATTGCCTATGGTCTGCCCAGCTGCTCAATGGAGAGAGTAAAGGAGGCTGCCAGCAAAGCCAATGCCCATGCTTTCATCTGCAAACTGGAAAATGGCTACGACACAGGTAAATGAACTGCTGTCACGGCCCACTGTCATTCTTGTGTCAGTGGCTAGAAAGATTCTGATTGGGCAAAAAAATTAAAGCAAAAAATCTAAGTTATTTTCTATTTTAAACATCAGAATTGGTAGCATTCATAGCCTTTTAGTTATACATCCTGCCTATACCCCAACAAACTTAGCTTGAAAAGGTTTGCTGGTACACTTGCTAGACCAGCAAGAAACAGCCTGGACTAGAATGCAGATACATTATTAGTCTAAGATGGACTTTAAATTTAAAGTAATTTTAGAATTCCTGATATTATCAGCAATTCTGGATGTTTTTCTTTTGGATTTTTGTAGTCACTCCATTTATAATTGGATAGGAAAGGTTTTAGCAGCTTGGTCCACTTGCTAGACCAGCATACCAGCCTTGGCCTAAGATGGACTTTACATTTAAAATCATTTTAGAATTCCTGAGCACTGAAGAAAGCATGAGCTGAAACATCTGCTCTTTGACCTGTTTTTAAGACACTTGCACTTTTTTCATCTTGTAGATGTTAAATTAAAGTATTTTTTTGTGATAGACCCTTGCCTTGTAATAGCCACACTATTTATTTTTTAATAAAAAAGATTTAGATTTAAGCATGGTAAAGGTGTTTTATTAAATGCCACAGTCATAAAATCCTGTTTTCTTTGTCAGATGTGGGAGAGCGTGGAAATTTGCTCTCGGGAGGTGAGAAGCAGCGCATCGCTATCGCCAGAGCTCTGATCAGACAACCTCAGGTGCTCATACTGGATGAAGTGACCAGCTCTTTGGACACTGAAAGTGAACAAATGGTAAAATATGGCTATTGAATATGAACACAAAGGCATATTGTAACGGGGCTGACGAGACGTGAGACGTGCGGATCCATATGCAAGCTTTTATTGAAACGAAGACAGAGACGTGGTCATGAAACAGGCATGGGTCAGATGAGGGCAAACAGGTATATGGTGGGCAAAACACAAGAATAGTCCTAGGGCTAGAGCAGGTCGACGATCGGCAGACAGAATCAAAAGGGGCAAGACAAAAGGGGTGAATCCAGGGAACCAGGCGAAGATCAGAAACCGAGAAGGCTAAGGCTAAGGCTAAGGCAAATGACTAGGGCTAAGGCTAAGGCTAAGGAGTCCGGGGTGCTATGCAACAGTTTGTGTGGTGCGAGAGTCAATGAAAAGGAAAGTTCATGGACCGGATTCGTGACACATATGTACATATGCATTCACAAATCCTTGCTTCATTTAATGCTACTATCAAAAGAGTCCTTACATGTTTTGTTATTCCACAGGTTCAACAGGCCCTGGCCTGCTGCCCCACTCAGACCTTGCTTGTGATTGCTCATAGGCTGAAGACCATTGAGAGGGCGGATCAGATTGTGGTGATTGACAGCGGGGAGGTGGTGGAGCAGGGTACACATCAGGAACTGATGGACAAGAAAGGAAGTTACTATAAACTGAGAGAGAGGCTCTTTAGTGATGATAATACAGCCAACCAATAACGAGAGAAATCTGACACTGTAAAAGCCCAATAGGCTGTGTTAAAATAATGTGCTTGTTCAATATGTATACAAATATACCATTACAAACTTTTGTAAATAGAGACATATAAGGGGGAACGTTATCCTTTAACCATTATCGCATTTCTTAAAAGATCTGTGGTACTGAACTGTGGACTTGTACATAGAATAAACTCAGTGACGATCATCAGTCAAAATGTTTTATCAACAAACAGTTTTTGATAAATGTAAAATTTAGGATTTGTTCGATGTTGTGATATGTAAATGTGAATAAATATTGGGGTTTTATACAGTCTAATTTCATATTTTAGTGTCATAATTTCCTTGTCATAGATGTCTGTTCTATTTCATAACTGTACTGAATGAACATTATAATATTAAACATTACAATATTAAATGTCTAACAGATGTTGTACAGTTAAAATTGCAAACTGCACCTCGTCTGTAGCCAAGCTTACATGTGGAGTCCCACAAGGCTCTATTCTTGCTCCCATTTTATTTCTCTTTATATGCTCCTGCTGGGTAATATTTTCAGAGAACATGGAGTCTCATTCCATTGTTTTGTGGATGATATCCAAATTTACTTGTCATTAAAAAAAGGAGACACAAGCGATTTTGAGATTTTGGCAGCCTGTTTGAAAGATCTAATGAACTGGATGTCTCTAAATTTCCTGCATCTTAAGAAATTGAAGACTAAGATTATTGTGTTTGGTTCAGCGTTTACGTTAGCAGCTGCTTTAAAAGCCAAGCTCACTCATCTTGAACGCGACACGAAACCATGTTAAAAACTTGGCCTTTATTATGGACAGTGACCTTAAGGGCAATTGAATGGACAAGCAAGTCAATTCAATTGTCAGGTCTAGTTTTTTCCAGCTTCGCCAAATCTAAAAAAACGAAGCCATTTCTTAATTTAAAGGATACACAAAAGGTCATTCATGCTTTCATTTCATCACATTTGGATTACTGCAATTTGCTTTATTTTGGCCTTTTTCACTCCATTCTTGCACGACTGCAATTAGTACAAAACTCTGCTGCAAGGTTATTGATGCGTGCACATAAGCACATTAGCACTATACTTGCTTCCCTTTACTGCTTGCCTGAAAGTTATAGAATTGATTTCAAGCTTGCTCCATCATATCTATCTGACCTAATTTCTGTTCACCAGCCCCCTAGATCGCTTAAGTCAGGGAATCAAATTCAACTCTAGGTGCCAAGAACCAGACTGAAACATAGGGGTGGCAGAGCGTTTGAGGCAGCCGGTCCCAATCTTTGAAATAGTTTACAACAAATTTTTTTTTGGGGGGGGGGGGGGAATTGTGTTGCTATGGGAACTCTGTCTTATCTTTATTTGTATTTAGTTTTACCTTACGGCTTTAAAGCACCTCAGACAATGTACATTCATTGTAATTTTATGGTGCTATATAAATACAATGACAAAATGACAAACATATCAGCACATACCATGTGCTTAAATCAACTATTATATTATACAAAACAACAAAATATTACTAATTTGCTGCAGCAGTGACTTTTAGTTTTGAATTTGTTTAAAAAACTGTTCAGAGTTAGCATATAGTGAATGTTTTCTGAATCAAGGTCAGAAATGGTGCACATTGTTTTGCGAAACCATGTGATTTTCTTGAAATGCCAAAGCTGCCAATCCTGTTTGCTGGCACTCTGCCTGGCAGCACCTTTTTGTTATTGAAATAGTTACCCTGATTAGAATATGTCAATGTAAAATACATCACACACACACACACACACACACACACACACACACACACACACACACACACACACACACACACACACAATAAATGTAAATTTAATGTATTTAAAGTTATTGTGTTTGTGTAAAAACAACTTATATAATGATAATATAAAAATATTAATAAGGTTTTGAGAATGCTTAATGCATGCATTTTAACTGATGGTAATTCTAAAGAACAGCAACTCAACATAAACTCTTCCTACTATATTTGAAAAACAAAGTCATAAAAATTCAGTCTGACCTAATTTCAACAAAACCAGCAGTGCTCCATAAAATTAAACTTTGGTTGCTGTTATGACCCTTATGTAGAGCAACATATAGTTTCACATTGCTATCGGTGAGAACTTAATGTCAAACACAAAATAATTTTACATTAGCTGTGTGGTAGCTTTTATTTTGGGCTGTGTGGCTATATTACAAGATCAACTACCAAACAAGCAAACCCAGTTTAGCTGGGAAGTCCCTATTTTTGTTTCACCTGGTAACACATTTGCATGTTTGGCTTGGTGCATGGCTGTGCCTTGCTCATGCCGTGACGCCCCACCCTTAATGCCAGCGGGACAGATATGACTAGATCTTCTCTCCATTTCGCTGCCCGCAGTCTCCCTGCCTCAAAATGGCTGCCACTTTTAAACTGTGCATAATATACCTTTGGGGTTTATAGACCTACGTATCTGTTTTCCTAGCCTATAAAAATGTGTTCCTATCATGATGAATAGTGGTTTGGATTCAAATTTAATTGAGTTAGCAAGTCCATTACATTCTTTGAGTAGAAATGTGAAAAGTTATACTTGAAATGGAATCTATATCATCTGTTTTACATAAAAATCAAGCAAAAGTAGCAATACTACCTTTTCACAAATGGTGATGAAAAGTGGTTTAGATTAAAATTGCATTGAGTTAGAAGTCCAATATATTGTTTGAGTAGATTTCTGCAACAAACTGTGAAATGTTATAATTTAAAAGGAATCTATATTACCTTATTGCATAAAAATCAAGTTAAATGAAGGCTATCAACATTTCACAAACCAAAAATCTATTGCTATACACATCAGGAAGGCAGAAAGATAAAGACTAATTTCTGACTAACAGGAATACAATAGAATTATTGAAAGGTTGGGATTTTTGTTTTCTTTTTTGTGTGTAGCAAACAAAAAAACAAAGCGAGTGGCCATGAATAAGTTAAGTGCTTGCACGATTTTACATGCCAGTGAAGGTGCATAATTGGTTTCGTGAAATGGCGAGACTTCTATTATTTTGTGACCTGAAATAAAAAGAAATAATCAAGCTCAAGTGACAGTGAAAAGAATCTCATCACATATGAAACCTATTCTCTTCAGCAAAGAGACTGAGAGTCTGCATATGCATATTCTTACCTTCAACATCCTCAGGATGACAAAAACGTTTTGCAGGTTTTCAATGCTTGTTTCTTTTATGTCATTTTAAACCCATATCACCATTTTATATTTGTTCTCATACATCAACTTGGAATAATTTCCACTAAATATTCAGAATGCTGCTATATTTACAGCTCATCTTTGGGTTGAGACATTGTCTTTTTGGAAAGTCCCTGTTTTTTTAGTTTGGGTAGTGCAGATCTGTTAAGCTTGCTGTCTGGTTATGCCTAGTCTCATGGTGCAGCCACGATTGCAATGCTGTTTTATCACCCCCTATCGGAAAATATACTGCTGCCAAGAAATGATCCAGTGATATTTTGGCCTCCATTACAAAGTACTGCCTCAAAATGACTGCCATTACACTGCACAATGAATAATTGCTGCCGAAATAAATGGAGATTATATATCTTCCTGTGGTCCGTATTAAATTGTAACTGACTGAAATTTCAGTATACAAAATAGAAGGTGGAAGTGTGAGGGCAGCCATTTTCTCAAGTGATGGGATATTATGAAATGCCTGACATATTTTTAGGTACTTTTTAGTTTTGCCCACACATACAGACAAAAACGAAACAACAGACAACAGCCAACATAAATGAGACAATAGCTCACTCTAATTAAAGGATAGTTCACCCAAAAATGAAAATTGTCATCACCCTCAAGTTGTTCCAAACCTGTATGAGTTTCTTTCCAAACAGTTGCTGTAGCCATTAGCGTACTATTTTTTCCATACTATGGAAGTCAATGGCTACCGGCAACAGTCTGGTTACCAGAATTCTTCCAAATATATTATTTTCTGTTCAACAAAAGAAAGCGGTTTGGAACAACTTGAGGGTGATTAAATGATGACAGAGTTTTTTTCATTTTGGGGAGAACTATTATCCCTTTAACACAACAGAGCATCAATTTCAGTGTGCCATGCAAGAGTGTGTGTTTGAAGCATCCATTTTTCTTGTCTCCTCAAGTCCTGACAAAGCAGAGTTTTCCCGCGCTCTTCTTTTGGTTTGATTGTATAATCACGCCACCAGTGGCTGAATATCACATGCCAAGCATAATACACCCTGGAAAGTCCCGAGCCGGACACCGGCACTCTTTACACACACACACACACACACACACACACACACACACACACACAATAAATGTAAATTTAATGTATTTAAAGTTATTGTGTTTGTGTAAAAACAACTTATATAATGATAATATAAAAATATTAATAAGGTTTTGAGAATGCTTAATGCATGCATTTTAACTGATGGTAATTCTAAAGAACAGCAACTCAACATAAACTCTTCCTACTATATTTGAAAAACAAAGTCATAAAAATTCAGTCTGACCTAATTTCAACAAAACCAGCAGTGCTCCATAAAATTAAACTTTGGTTGCTGTTATGACCCTTATGTAGAGCAACATATAGTTTCACATTGCTATCGGTGAGAACTTAATGTCAAACACAAAATAATTTTACATTAGCTGTGTGGTAGCTTTTATTTTGGGCTGTGTGGCTATATTACAAGATCAACTACCAAACAAGCAAACCCAGTTTAGCTGGGAAGTCCCTATTTTTGTTTCACCTGGTAACACATTTGCATGTTTGGCTTGGTGCATGGCTGTGCCTTGCTCATGCCGTGACGCCCCACCCTTAATGCCAGCGGGACAGATATGACTAGATCTTCTCTCCATTTCGCTGCCCGCAGTCTACCTGCCTCAAAATGGCTGCCACTTTTAAACTGTGCATAATATACCTTTGGGGTTTATAGACCTACGTATCTGTTTTCCTAGCCTATAAAAATGTGTTCCTATCATGATGAATAGTGGTTTGGATTCAAATTTAATTGAGTTAGCAAGTCCATTACATTCTTTGAGTAGAAATGTGAAAAGTTATACTTGAAATGGAATCTATATCATCTGTTTTACATAAAAATCAAGCAAAAGTAGCAATACTACCTTTTCACAAATGGTGATGAAAAGTGGTTTAGATTAAAATTGCATTGAGTTAGAAGTCCAATATATTGTTTGAGTAGATTTCTGCAACAAACTGTGAAATGTTATAATTTAAAAGGAATCTATATTACCTTATTGCATAAAAATCAAGTTAAATGAAGGCTATCAACATTTCACAAACCAAAAATCTATTGCTATACACATCAGGAAGGCAGAAAGATAAAGACTAATTTCTGACTAACAGGAATACAATAGAATTATTGAAAGGTTGGGATTTTTGTTTTCTTTTTTGTGTGTAGCAAACAAAAAAACAAAGCGAGTGGCCATGAATAAGTTAAGTGCTTGCACGATTTTACATGCCAGTGAAGGTGCATAATTGGTTTCGTGAAATGGCGAGACTTCTATTATTTTGTGACCTGAAATAAAAAGAAATAATCAAGCTCAAGTGACAGTGAAAAGAATCTCATCACATATGAAACCTATTCTCTTCAGCAAAGAGACTGAGAGTCTGCATATGCATATTCTTACCTTCAACATCCTCAGGATGACAAAAACGTTTTGCAGGTTTTCAATGCTTGTTTCTTTTATGTCATTTTAAACCCATATCACCATTTTATATTTGTTCTCATACATCAACTTGGAATAATTTCCACTAAATATTCAGAATGCTGCTATATTTACAGCTCATCTTTGGGTTGAGACATTGTCTTTTTGGAAAGTCCCTGTTTTTTTAGTTTGGGTAGTGCAGATCTGTTAAGCTTGCTGTCTGGTTATGCCTAGTCTCATGGTGCAGCCACGATTGCAATGCTGTTTTATCACCCCCTATCGGAAAATATACTGCTGCCAAGAAATGATCCAGTGATATTTTGGCCTCCATTACAAAGTACTGCCTCAAAATGACTGCCATTACACTGCACAATGAATAATTGCTGCCGAAATAAATGGAGATTATATATCTTCCTGTGGTCCGTATTAAATTGTAACTGACTGAAATTTCAGTATACAAAATAGAAGGTGGAAGTGTGAGGGCAGCCATTTTCTCAAGTGATGGGATATTATGAAATGCCTGACATATTTTTAGGTACTTTTTAGTTTTGCCCACACATACAGACAAAAACGAAACAACAGACAACAGCCAACATAAATGAGACAATAGCTCACTCTAATTAAAGGATAGTTCACCCAAAAATGAAAATTGTCATCACCCTCAAGTTGTTCCAAACCTGTATGAGTTTCTTTCCAAACAGTTGCTGTAGCCATTAGCGTACTATTTTTTCCATACTATGGAAGTCAATGGCTACCGGCAACAGTCTGGTTACCAGAATTCTTCCAAATATATTATTTTCTGTTCAACAAAAGAAAGCGGTTTGGAACAACTTGAGGGTGATTAAATGATGACAGAGTTTTTTTCATTTTGGGGAGAACTATTATCCCTTTAACACAACAGAGCATCAATTTCAGTGTGCCATGCAAGAGTGTGTGTTTGAAGCATCCATTTTTCTTGTCTCCTCAAGTCCTGACAAAGCAGAGTTTTCCCGCGCTCTTCTTTTGGTTTGATTGTATAATCACGCCACCAGTGGCTGAATATCACATGCCAAGCATAATACACCCTGGAAAGTCCCGAGCCGGACACCGGCACTCTTTCACTTTCTTTTCTACTGTAGCCTATTTGTTGGTGATGCCAAGCCAAAGCCAAGCTCACAGTCATGTGACTCTGTGATTGTGGAGGAGGGAAGGAACTGCTAGATAGATCAAATGCAAACCAGCCGCTCCCTTGCAAAATATACGAACTTTAAACTCTGTTCTTATTTTGAATCTTATAAATGATTATTCAGCTTTACTGCCACTAGATAAGTGCACATTATAAAAAATGATGGAGTGATATTGCGGATGACATGACGGGGAAACTTGGGGAAATTCTCATCATTTTTAGCATGCCTGTTGAAAAAAGGTTTGTACTGTAGATCTGAAAGTAATCATCACAAATGGTTAATTCCCAAAAATTATCTGTGATAATGAAACTAAGCAAAACACTGCGGTTGGGCTTTTATAGTGCTAACCAACTTACTCCAACCTACATTACAAAAAACAAACAACCAAAATAAAGCAATCAAACAAAAACAACTTCTGGATGGCTGATCTGAGCATTAAATATTTATGCACTACATGTCTAATTGTGCTTTACCTTGACATAGGCTACATGTTGTTTACATGCTGCATATTTTCACCAAAAACTATTATGCACTATAAGCAAAACAGCTACAAATCAGCTTTTCCTATTGAATATAATTTAATTATAAAGGTATATAGGCAATAGGACTTGATGTGTTGTTTCACGAGCACACAGGGCATTGTGTCAGTTAATGGACTGATAATCCCCTAAAGTTACCAGAGGGGGGGAATTGGAGGGGTGTGTAGCTTTATGGTTACATCAACAGAAATGTGGTTAAACTCGGCACTCATTCTAGATGAGCTTTTTTATTCGGGAAAATCCCTAGATGATGGCTGTTTGGGTGGGTTGGCTGATAAACAGCTCCCCCAAGAGACTAATGAACAGATTTCACTCTATCCTGACCAGAGCTTCTATAGACGAGATGGTCCTCACTGCAGAACACAAGATCCAGGGGGCGTGGTTGGATCCAGATCCAACTCCTCCCACCTTACATATACCTAAACCTACCAGTCTCCACCCCCTGATCCCTAAACCCATCCATCTCCACCCCCTAGATGTGGATCCAACCACACCCCCTGGATCTTGTGTTCTGCAGTGAGGGGCTACTGGGCTACAGACAGGACTTCTTTTTGGTCCACTTTTCTTATGTATTCATTTTTATACAACTTAATCTTACTAGTGTTGTCAGAGAATATAATCATCCTTAAATGGTATTTTATACATTAGCTAAAAACGCCACATACTTTGTTTCCTGATATTCTAAACCTGTTCTTTCCTGGAGCACATGGCAACTCCTTAGGATTCAAGCAACCAATCAAAAGAAATAAAACAAATGCAAATCTGCAGTTTCATCCTGGTTTCTAATGCACAGACTTTGGCGTCCTCTTGTGAGCACTAATGAACAGCTTCTCAACAAGATGTCATTCTATAGTGTTTCTATCAAAACCTCATTAAAGAGCAGTTATTTAAACTCTTGTATTAACAGTGAATTTTGTCAAATATATTTATAGATTTTTATAGTTTTAATTGTTTGTCCTACAGCACACGTGGTTTAAGGTGTGTAGGTTTGTGGGTTATATGGGCATGTGTTAGGAGAGGTGCAAACATGCAGTAATGTGGTTTTGTTGATATGGTAACTCTGGGTTGACGGGATGTAGCAGTGGTTTCTTTATTGCTCTGTATGATCTCCTTTCATAGAGAAAACACATCCTTCAAAAATCTTTCTAAGATAAAATATTTTTATTTAAAATAAATAAATAAATAATAATAATAAATATTTATTGAGCAGCAAATCAGCATATTAGAATGATTTCTGAAGATCATGTGACACTGAAGACTGGAGTAATGATGCTGAAAATTCAGCTTTGCATCACAGGAATAAAATACATTTTAAATATATTCAAATAGAAAGCAGTTCTTTTAAATAGTAAAAATATTTCACAATATTACTGCTTTTGCTTTATTTTGGATCAGATAAATGCAGGCTTGGTGAGCATAAGAGAATTCTTTAAAAAACATAAAAAATATTATTGTTCAAAAACTTTTGACTGGTAGTGTAAATATATAGAGCGATAAAGTTGAGCCAACTCTTGTTTCTAGACAACCTTAAACAAAGTTGGTGATATGACCACACATATTTGAAGATTTAAGCATTTTAAATTTTTTGAGAGGCCCATGGAATGCTTGGTAACTACATTTAGGGTAAAAAAAACCTGTTGTTTTTATCTGTTCAAAGTGTTTGTGCTTTAGGAGGTTATAATATGAGGCTATAATGTTAGTATGATGTTAGCTCTAAACTGCTGGATGATACAAGTTTGTTACAATGGTAGGAGTGGTGTATTTGAGCCAAAGTTCCTGGGGTAAGCTGAGCCAGTGGATCACCCCCTCTTATGATTATACAGTATTATTTTACTGTAATTCTGCATTATATTTCATTAATTTTACACCAAACATTATTGTTATTTTGTTTTTTGTTTTGAACTTGATTTTGCTCTGTAAATTTTAAATAGGCCTTGTTTATGAAAATTGGACACTGACGTTTTTATGAAATTGTATTTCCCTGCAACATTTGTAAGTAGGATGTTAAATATTAGCCCAATTCTGTAAGGTCAGTTGCAGTCTGTTTTTTTTTTTTTTTTT
>NW_015506267.1:659571-680668 GCF_001515645.1 Sinocyclocheilus grahami | reverse complement strand
CACACACACACACACACACACACACACACACACACACACACACACACACACACACACACACACAATAAATGTAAATTTAATGTATTTAAAGTTATTGTGTTTGTGTAAAAACAACTTATATAATGATAATATAAAAATATTAATAAGGTTTTGAGAATGCTTAATGCATGCATTTTAACTGATGGTAATTCTAAAGAACAGCAACTCAACATAAACTCTTCCTACTATATTTGAAAAACAAAGTCATAAAAATTCAGTCTGACCTAATTTCAACAAAACCAGCAGTGCTCCATAAAATTAAACTTTGGTTGCTGTTATGACCCTTATGTAGAGCAACATATAGTTTCACATTGCTATCGGTGAGAACTTAATGTCAAACACAAAATAATTTTACATTAGCTGTGTGGTAGCTTTTATTTTGGGCTGTGTGGCTATATTACAAGATCAACTACCAAACAAGCAAACCCAGTTTAGCTGGGAAGTCCCTATTTTTGTTTCACCTGGTAACACATTTGCATGTTTGGCTTGGTGCATGGCTGTGCCTTGCTCATGCCGTGACGCCCCACCCTTAATGCCAGCGGGACAGATATGACTAGATCTTCTCTCCATTTCGCTGCCCGCAGTCTACCTGCCTCAAAATGGCTGCCACTTTTAAACTGTGCATAATATACCTTTGGGGTTTATAGACCTACGTATCTGTTTTCCTAGCCTATAAAAATGTGTTCCTATCATGATGAATAGTGGTTTGGATTCAAATTTAATTGAGTTAGCAAGTCCATTACATTCTTTGAGTAGAAATGTGAAAAGTTATACTTGAAATGGAATCTATATCATCTGTTTTACATAAAAATCAAGCAAAAGTAGCAATACTACCTTTTCACAAATGGTGATGAAAAGTGGTTTAGATTAAAATTGCATTGAGTTAGAAGTCCAATATATTGTTTGAGTAGATTTCTGCAACAAACTGTGAAATGTTATAATTTAAAAGGAATCTATATTACCTTATTGCATAAAAATCAAGTTAAATGAAGGCTATCAACATTTCACAAACCAAAAATCTATTGCTATACACATCAGGAAGGCAGAAAGATAAAGACTAATTTCTGACTAACAGGAATACAATAGAATTATTGAAAGGTTGGGATTTTTGTTTTCTTTTTTGTGTGTAGCAAACAAAAAAACAAAGCGAGTGGCCATGAATAAGTTAAGTGCTTGCACGATTTTACATGCCAGTGAAGGTGCATAATTGGTTTCGTGAAATGGCGAGACTTCTATTATTTTGTGACCTGAAATAAAAAGAAATAATCAAGCTCAAGTGACAGTGAAAAGAATCTCATCACATATGAAACCTATTCTCTTCAGCAAAGAGACTGAGAGTCTGCATATGCACGTATTCTTTCCTTCAACATCCTCAGGATGACAACATTTTTTTTAGTTTTTCAATGCTTGTTTAAAAGTCATTTTAAAACCATACCACCATTTTATATTTGTTGTCATGATACAGCAACTTAATAATTTCCCCTAAATATTCAGAATGCTTCTATAGCTGATCTTTGGGTTGAGACATTGTCTTTTTGGAAAGTCCCAGTTGTTCTTGTTCTGTTTAGCTTGCTGCCTGGTTATGTCTGTCTCATGGTGCATCCACGATTGCGATGTTGTGTTTTATCACCCCCTATCGGAAAATATACTGCTGCCAAGAAATGATCCAGTGATATTTTGGCCTCCATTACAAAGTACTGCCTCAAAATGACTGCCATTACACTGCACAATGAATAATTGCTGCCGAAATAAATGGAGATTATATATCTTCCTGTGGTCCGTATTAAATTGTAACTGACTGAAATTTCAGTATACAAAATAGAAGGTGGAAGTGTGAGGGCAGCCATTTTCTCAAGTGATGGGATATTATGAAATGCCTGACATATTTTTAGGTACTTTTTAGTTTTGCCCACACATACAGACAAAAACGAAACAACAGACAACAGCCAACATAAATGAGACAATAGCTCACTCTAATTAAAGGATAGTTCACCCAAAAATGAAAATTGTCATCACCCTCAAGTTGTTCCAAACCTGTATGAGTTTCTTTCCAAACAGTTGCTGTAGCCATTAGCGTACTATTTTTTCCATACTATGGAAGTCAATGGCTACCGGCAACAGTCTGGTTACCAGAATTCTTCCAAATATATTATTTTCTGTTCAACAAAAGAAAGCGGTTTGGAACAACTTGAGGGTGATTAAATGATGACAGAGTTTTTTTCATTTTGGGGAGAACTATTATCCCTTTAACACAACAGAGCATCAATTTCAGTGTGCCATGCAAGAGTGTGTGTTTGAAGCATCCATTTTTCTTGTCTCCTCAAGTCCTGACAAAGCAGAGTTTTCCCGCGCTCTTCTTTTGGTTTGATTGTATAATCACGCCACCAGTGGCTGAATATCACATGCCAAGCATAATACACCCTGGAAAGTCCCGAGCCGGACACCGGCACTCTTTCACTTTCTTTTCTACTGTAGCCTATTTGTTGGTGATGCCAAGCCAAAGCCAAGCTCACAGTCATGTGACTCTGTGATTGTGGAGGAGGGAAGGAACTGCTAGATAGATCAAATGCAAACCAGCCGCTCCCTTGCAAAATATACAAACTTTAAACTCTGTTCTTATTTTGAATCTTATAAATGATTATTCAGCTTTACTGCCACTAGATAAGTGCATATTATAAAAAATGATGGAGTGATATTGTGGATGACATGACGGGGAAACTTGGGGAAATTCTCATCATTTTTAGCATGCCTGTTGAAAAAAGGTTTGTACTGTAGATCTGAAAGTAATCATCACAAATGGTTAATTCCCAAAACTTATCTGTGATAATGAAACTAAGCAAAACACTGCGGTTGGGCTTTTATAGTGCTAACCAACTTATTATTTTGGATCAGATAAATGCAGGCTTGGTGAGCATAAGAGAATTCTTTAAAAAACATAAAAAATATTATTGTTCAAAAACTTTTGACTGGTAGTGTAAATATATAGAGCGATAAAGTTGAGCCAACTCTTGTTTCTAGACAACCTTAAACAAAGTTGGTGATATGACCACACATATTTGAAGATTTAAGCATTTTAAATTTTTTGAGAGGCCCATGGAATGCTTGGTAACTACATTTAGGGTAAAAAAAACCTGTTGTTTTTATCTGTTCAAAGTGTTTGTGCTTTAGGAGGTTATAATATGAGGCTATAATGTTAGTATGATGTTAGCTCTAAACTGCTGGATGATACAAGTTTGTTACAATGGTAGGAGTGGTGTATTTGAGCCAAAGTTCCTGGGGTAAGCTGAGCCAGTGGATCACCCCCTCTTATGATTATACAGTATTATTTTACTGTAATTCTGCATTATATTTCATTAATTTTACACCAAACATTATTGTTATTTTGTTTTTTGTTTTGAACTTGATTTTGCTCTGTAAATTTTAAATAGGCCTTGTTTATGAAAATTGGACACTGACGTTTTTATGAAATTGTATTTCCCTGCAACATTTGTAAGTAGGATGTTAAATATTAGCCCAATTCTGTAAGGTCAGTTGCAGTCTGTTTTTTTTTTTTTTTTTTACTTTTTGTTCTGAATTTTTTTTATAATTTCAATAAAACTTTTAAGAAGTCATCATCCATCCAATTTAATATCCAAACCTATATGTCCTTATTAGGGTCGTGGGGAGCTGGATCCTAACCCAGCGTCTTGAGCCACAGGTGAGGAAACTCTCTGGATGAACGGCCAGTCCATCACAAGGCTCAAACCTAGATTTTAAGTCATTTTTATTGAAATTCTCTTTGATATAGCATGAGGTGAAAATGTTCAGTTTTACTTCAGCATAATCAGTGGCACAGTTTAACTCCATGTGGCTCAACTTACCCTCTCCCTAGGCTCAATTTATCCCTCTCTGGGGGCAAGTTGAGCCAAAGAGACCACTGTTTTTTTGGAAAGCCATATTTTGAAAGCAGTTTATTTTAGACCCAAAATGATTATTCCCAAGCAAGGATGCACCGTGACTCAAATGATAAAAAGTGACTCAAATGATGAAAAAGGCACATTTTCCATCTAAATTACACAAAGAGGAAACCAAAGATGCCTAGCAGTACACAATTCACATGAATCAAGTTGGCTGCTATTAGCAATTGTTTAATTTAATAATAATAATTGAATAATTGTTCATTTATGATACACCTTGTTAGTAGCTTGTACTTGAGATTGTTGATCAGTTGATCAAGAAAAATATCTAGAAAAATGAAGTAATTTTCCAGGACATTATCCATAACCCGAAAACACAAAATACAATGCGTAATTTAAAATGTAGGTAAAAAAACGTGTGATTAATAATTACGGAAAATTCCTTCATATTAATAGATTTTGCCCTATTTTTACAGACTTTTCTTAGAGTGTAGCATACGGACTACTAATACGCTGCTTAAATCTATAATTGTTCAGAATGAGTAGTTTTACTAGTTTACTAGCTAATAAAAATAAACTTAAATTGTAATTGTTAAAAAATGTGAAAGTGTTAAATAATGCAATGTTGTATTTAAAATTAGTTATTTATATTTTAATATTATATTATGCATTTATATTATTTTATAAACATCTAAATTAACATATTTACTTTTTTTTTTTTTGCTGAGATTTGATGCAATTATACCTACTTGGAATTTTGCATCGTGATTACGCAATGACATCGCATCATTTAGCAACTTTTAGCAACAAATCAATCTTCCTTTAGCAACTTCCCCTGAAAATTAGTTGGCAACACTGGTGATAGTTGCATATGAGTCCTTCAGTTGTCCTCAGTGTGAAAAGACAGATCTCGAAATCATACAGTCATTGTTGGAAAGGGTTCAAATACACAAAAACAGCTGTGGATCATTAAGGTCACAACACTTTATTAAGAATCAAGTGTATGTAAAATTTTGAACGGGGTCATTTTTATAAATTCATCTATTATTTTCTCTTGTGGACTATATGTAAACATCTTGTTAAATATCTTATTCAGATCAGTACTAAATAAACAATAACATGCATTTTGTGTGATCCCTCTTATTTTGGTAAAATAATTAACATTTTGCAGATTCTTCAAGATGTAAACTTTTGACTTCAACTGTAAATAAAAATTAAACGAATTTAAATAATACTTACAAAAAACTGCCTTGTGACAGCAGTGTCCTTCCCAGGGTGCAAAGACAAGTGGACCACACTGTAGAGCTGCAAGAAATCAAGTAAATTTGATTCAATAATGTGTTAGCCTACTTGTTGATGATGTATGGGCTAAAATCACAGACTGTTGCCTGTTACATGTGCATTTCATACACTCCAACAATACATCAAAGTTATTAAAAAATCATATTATGCTTGACATTGCTGAAGATATTGGCATGCATTTTACTTGTCTTTGTTCATTAGTAACTGATAAAAGTAATTGACCACTAATCATATTTTATTATCATAATCATTTTTATCAATCATCATCCTACAGAACTGGTCTCCCGCCTAAATAGTTAATAACCTATCAATATCTCTGACCCCAAACCACCCATTTACATAGCAAGTGAAACTGTATTTCTCAACCTTGTCTAAGTAAGTGATTAATTAAAGGGGTCATATGATGCGATTTCAATTTTTCCTTTCTCTTTGGAGCGTTACAAGTTCTTGGTGCATAAAGAAGATCTGTAAAGTTGCAAAGACTAAAGTCTCAAATCCAAAGAGATATTCTTTATAAAAGTTAAGAGTCAGCCACGCCTACCTAAAACGGCTCGTTCTAACACGCCCCCACATACCTACGTCACGATGTGGGAAGATTTGCATAACGCCGCCCAAATGTTCACGCAAAGAAAGAAGGAGTAACTTTTATTCTCGCTGTAGTATTGTTGTTGCTGCCGCCGCCACGTCGTGAAGGCGCTGTGTGTTTCATTGTGAAAGCGAAATTACTTTGTTTGGTCTTCCAAAAGAGGACGATATCCGCTTCGTCACCTCAAGCCCGCCACCTCTGCTCACTCAAGCCGGCCTCCGCTCACTCTAGCCCGCCGTGTGTGATGCTGTGTTTCATTGTGAAAGCGAAACTACTTTGTTTGACCTTTCAAAACAGTACACGACTAGAAATCAGTGGTTAAGTTGTATTTACAACACTGTTCCAGAACACTTCAACAACAAGTATTCTGATGTGTCCAGCGCAGGGAGAGTAGACTACAATGCCGGCTGTTCTGACTCACAGACTGTAAGTACGTTTTCATATTTAAAGGATTTGCCACTGATGATTCAAACGTGAGTTTTGAGCAGTGTAGAGTAGCGTTTGTTGTTTGTCATTTCTCTGATCACAAATGCAGACAGGGTTTTATGTTTAAGCGGTGCGATGCAATGCAACGCAACGCGTAAAAAGACAGTATAAGTCATTATAATCCATAATTATGTCCCCATTGGATGCAAAAAATGCCTAGTTTGTAATGGGTTTTAAAGTTTTTGTCTCATCGACACTGCATCACAGTATGTGAGGGGCGTAACATTTCCGTCACACGCTTGAGGTATTCGGCCAATCACAATGCACTGGATAGCTGGCTAATCAGAGCACACCTCACTTTTCAGACCGATGAGTTTTGTAAAAATCGACGTGTTTCAGAAAGGCGGGGCATAGAGGAGAAACAATAATGTACAGTATGTGGAAAATAATGTGTTTTTTGAACCTTAAACCGCATAAACACATTTCAATACACCAAATACACAAAATGATGATCTTTTTAGCAACATCATATGACCCCTTTAAAGATGTCCAGTACAGTTATTGACCGCGGCTGCTGCCGTCAGTCGTGAAGCGGAATGCAAATATAAGTTATATATTTTTGTACACCATAACGTTAAATGTTAAGTCTAAAAAAGTGCTCGTTTTTGTCAGTGACAGGCTCGAATCAGACAACATTATAAAAGGGATTCCTAGAGAGATGGATAATTGTTTTATCGTAATATCCCTTTTGTTTAAACTCAAACTGCCTTTATGGATCTCCTCAAACCCAGCAGACTCCATTGACAAACAGGGCAATTTTACCTCGCATACCATAGTAAAGGAAGCTTCGTTCAAACTCGACAGAAACAAAATAAAACTCACCAAAACGGTCTGGATTTGTCTTTCCGCAGTTCCAATAATCATCGACACTAGTTTTGGTCGAAAAAAACCCTAAGCTAATTCACTAACAGATGTGAAAATGTCGGGAGAGCAGCGGTGAAACAGCGCTAACTTAACTCACAGAATTTCGACTACAGCTTTGAGGGAGGAGATTATAACATTCGCTGGCTAAACTTGTGGCTTCATACCACACTAAAAATCATGTACGCTAGAATAAAAACATATAATAATCTAATTAATTTACCGAACTTGCATAAAATCCTCCGTTCTGCATCTCTCGCTCTCTGATGTGACTTTACACCAATCCTGTATTATTGCCCTGTGTATTACGGTTAGGCTACAGCAAGGTTACAGCAATACTGTAAAATATTAAATTACAGTATTTTACTGTAATGGATAAATGTGGTATGTGGTACTGTAGGTTTTTACAGTAGTGTGCTGCTAAATCTACAGCGATTTCTAAGAGTGTAGGCATCTTTCTTCTGGTGTTTTTCAGAAGGGTCTTTTCTACCGTCCTAAGTTTCTGTAACTGTGGCCTAATTGCCTGCCACCTGTAAACTGTGAGTGTTTAAAGGGCTGTTCCACAGGTGCATGTGCAATATAGTTTGTGGTTCATTGAATAAGTATGAAAAATATTGTTTAAACCTTCTCCAAAAAAGATGTGAATTTTTACACAATTACACAATTATCTTTAAAATATGGTATCCTGAAAAAGGGATGTTTCTTTCTTACCTGAATGGTAAAACAAAGTAGTTCACAAAATCCAAGGTCATAATAGCATATTAAAGTGTTATGTCCTTCAAAAGTTATATCTCATTGATATTATTTTGTACTAGCACTATTATGTAAGCTGCTATTTTGTATTTTGTTAATTATAATAATAAATAATTATAATAATTCTACACAGTGACTTTTATGTAATGACTTAAAAACAGTTGATCTCGCTATGCTGTGGTGACATCACAAATAAAATGTGGAAAAGATGCTATTCTAGTCATGGTTACACACAAGCTCGAATTTTGAATTTTCTGGTTATTCCCATAATAAACACTAGATGTCACTGTTGTACACAAAATAAAAACTCCTCCTCTTATTTACAGTATACAGTATATATACAGTGTGTATATATATATATAACAATTGTGGTGAGTGAAACTTTCCAGTGAATTGCTGCTCATTTGCCTTCGCCACTGTAGCTTCTGCTTTATGCAAAATGATTGTATAATGCCTGATGGAATCTGATAACTGTTAACTTTGGTTGGCTCAGTGGTAATGCATTGTGTACTAGCTTGAATTGTTGCTGTGCTTCCCTTTCTGAGTTACAGCAAAACATCTGGAGGCATATTGAAACACAGTATTCATGGTAATGTCTCGTAGACCACTCTGATGTCTCATATAACACATCTGAGAAAGCAAAAATAAATGGACTAAAACTATTTATGTATATCTATCTTAGTACAGAAGACAGGTCAAAAGCAAACATTTATCTTATGTAACATTTATCTTTTACCCATCCTCTTAAAATCAATTTTATATTTGTTTATCGACCCCCAGGACCACTAGGTAACTTCGTGAAAGAATTAAATGTGCTGCTCTCAAACATTCCTGAGGATGGTACTCCCCTAGTTATGCTTGGAGACTTCAACATCCACCTAGATAAACCTCAGGCTGCAGACTTCCACACTCTGCTTGCCTCTTTTGATCTCAAGCAAGTGTTAACTACGGCTACTCACAAATCCAACTGGACCTTATTTACACACGACACTGCTCCACTGATCATGTACTGGTTACTCCACTGCACACCTCAGATCACTTCCTCCTCACTCTAAACCTCAACATGACACATCCTGACACAACACATACCCATGTGACTTTTCGACATAACCTGCGCTCACTCTCACCCTCCCGACAATCTGCTATGGTTTCATCTTTGCTTCCTTCCCCTGAATCCTTCCCCATCTCTTGATGTTAACAGTGCTACTGATACTTTCTGCTCCACTCTTACATCTTGTTTAGACACGGTCTACCCCTTGTCTTCCAGGCCAGCTCGTACCACCTCTTCTGCCCCTTGGCTATCTGATGTTCTCCGTGAGTATCGTTCTAAGCTCAGAGCTGCAGAACACTAGCTTTCTATTCTAACGTTACTTGTTTTTCTTTGTGTGTGTGTGTGCTACGTGTACTGCGTTAGGCTAACCAAGACTTGTCATTTGCACTAATATATTGTTGCTCTTTTGTTAGTTTTGTCTGCTTTTATAGTCCTCATTTGTAAGTCGCTTTGGATAAAAGTGTCTGCTAAATGACTAAATGTAAATCTTATGACATTTAAGAGAAAAATACTGAAATGGTAATTTTTGTGAACCATAAAGTGCTTAAAATGTATCACAAAAGCTTTAGTATATCAAATGCTCCTGTGCTTATTGAGTTTTGTTCAGCTTTATTTGCACACGTCTTTGCAGAGGTAAATGTGGTAATGCAACAATGGTTTTGCATAGCAACACTTCACACCTTTGCAGAGTAGAGCTATTGGGGTTCATTGTGTCTGGGTTCAGAATAGAAATGCAAATGGCTGTGAGAATCACTGTTAATAGCTCCACAATTAACTATGTTTTCACAGAAAAGTCTGTAAGGCTTCTAGCAGTCATTGCTGTAGTCTCAGACATGCCTTGGAAAAGGATGGACTGAAACTGATTCTAGGGTGAACATGTTATTTGGAGAATATATATTTTTTATAATATAGAATATTTTGCCTGACAATAATGTAACTCTGCTGCTTAAACCATAATTTAATAGAAAGGATACATTGATTATATCATTTTTAAAGATATATTTACATTTAACTCTATATGTAGCATGTACCATGATCAAAGCTTTGCTGAAAAACCTGTTGTACAAAACCTACAAGGCTTCTGCCCTCTGATTGATAGTTTATATTTTTTAGTAAGTAAAAGGCCTTTCAGTACATAATGTGTCCCTTTTCTGTGAAATCTTAAATTATCTTTATAAAGTAAATGTAGAAATATCATTTATATAAATATTTCCAGATGAACATGTACTGGACTAAAGCACCTTAAATTATCAATGCATTATTTCTTAGAAAAATCATGTTAAATGTGAGTATAAAATATGACACATCATGAGGTACATTTATCTGTTCACTTCTCTGTCAACATTGCATTATGTTTTGCTCCCCACAATAAAAACTACAGAGCTTTTATCATAAAACTAAGCATTTAAATATCATCTCACTAACACTTACTGACATTTATATGCATCTTATGTAAGTAGTCTTATGTAAGGATTTAATTGACTTACATTACAAACTATAAGAATTTCATCTTACTTTTTGGCTGTATTAATGACATCTGCACTACATTGCATATTTTTGCTCAGTTTGGGCCTCTGAATTTAGGTGTTTTTTTTCTTGCTCAAGTATGAGCTCCATATAGACACTATTATACTATATGAGCCATAAATGTATCAAATATGACATTAAAAAAATAATTATTAATGTTTGCTGTTAGCCTTTGCTGATCTCTCAGTGATGCATCTGTGTAGTCAAACTTATTACCAATTCCAATGTAGCTGTATTTGTAATCAGTAAAAATAAATAGCCGCATAACAAGTTTCCAGTTTTAGCTCACGTGTGTCGGCGGAAGGGAGTCGAACTGCACATGCGCAGAGAGGATCACATTCAAAGCGCGATGAAAGCTATTGATTACAAGGATTTCTCCTGCTCCTAATACACTTTTTTTTTTGCCACGCGTTTTACTAAACTGGATTCAAGTATTCAGAGCAGTTGGAAAGGAGTCGAACGGAATCGGATTATACGATCCAAGAAGATAATCTAGGTGCAAAAAAAAAAAAGAATCAGGTTTAATTTTTGCGATGGTTTGCGAGACACGTGACCGGCTCCGTCCAATCACTGCGCAGCAACGACAGCCATGTCTTCTTTGTTCTGGAGCTATCTACGTTCCTGACTAACTACAAGTTTACATTTTATGGTTTTTTTAGAAGACCGGGTCTTTAATCGCTAGGGGATGCTCTCGTATGCAACGTGTCGTGAAAAGAACACGCGTTTTGGATGATTCCTGCTTAAATTAGGATTTCGTCTAAATTCACAATGTAATTCAAGTAATTTCTGATAAACTTTGGTGTGTTTTGTACATAGTGTGTCCTTGTAATGGTGTTTTAGCCACTGTGTGAAGCGCCAAAGTTGCTGCGTCATGTTATGGAGGACACTCCTCGTGGATCGACAGAGAAGGGCATCGCCTTTTTGTTTGTTTGAATATGGGTCTGACTTTGCTGTGTGTTATCTCACATTGGCTTAAAAGTCGAGTTTTTAATGATATAACTTTGTTTTGGGCTGCTTTAGGCCTCGGTTTGCTTTTTCCGGTTTGTTTTGGGGGTGTAGCAACATCACAAGGTTGCCTTTAAGATATTTTATTTGATATTTTTGTTATTTTCAGGCAGAGGAGCGAAGGCGAGGTGAACAGCGCGTGTGTGTGCCGCAGTTGTCTGTTACACGTGACTACTCGGGCGAGCCAATGGCGTGCTTCCAACCTGACCCGGATGATCGCGCCTTAGTTTTGGCCAGCCAATCAGCGACGTCTATTGACGTAACGCAAAACTCTTGAGAAACGCAGCGTTTCTGGAAATGTTACCGCATCTTTGAGTGTTTTTTAATTATTCGTGAAAATGTTTTGCTGAGGGTTGTTGTTATAACTAAAGCGGCGGCGTTGCTTAGACGAGTGATTTTTTTTGTTTTGTTTTTGCGAAGTAATCTGGTTTAAATCCACAAATCGTGATGTGTGGGCGTGGCCTGTTTGACTGACAGATAGAGTGGCCAGTGGAATTCGCGTAGGCGTGTACTTCTGGCGTTGCATCAGCCAATGGCGCCGTCGATGGGTTTATAAAAAGTCGGGCGGAGCCTCGACGTCGCCATTTCATTGTAGCTCCGAGCTGGAGGATAGAGGAAGTCAGAAAAACAAGGCCGCGAAACTCGGATATTCGAACGAAACCGGTTTATAAACAGAATCCGGATCCATCCCGATGGAGACGGCCATTAGCCCGCCCTTTGACAGGTACCGATTGGAGTAACTGTTAAATGACTCTGCACTTGTTCTGTGAACGAATATGTTGTTGGAATATAGTCTTAATTCGGCATCTTTCGGAATTATTTTATTTTAATCACTTGAGCCCTGGGATAACATCAAGCGAAACGCTGGAGTATTAAGACTGCGTTGACGTTCGCTCTTTAATGGCAGTGATGCTGGAGACTTACATTTGTACAGCGTCAGTACACGACTAGTCTTCAAGTTTCCAAAGTCTGATTTTTAACGAGCAACTGCCCGCGTTTAGTGCGCATGCGCGCTTTCGCTGCCGGAGTTGTTTATTTACTGCTATTCTCTCGGTGTTCAGACTGTCGCGTTTGAGCAACACACAACCTATTTTTCATATCCGAGACTTGTTTGAATTGTGTAACTGATTGCGTGTAGGGTGCGAACGGTAAGTTAGCATGATTGGCTAATGCTATCAGCGGCCGACACTCTATTAGAAATGTATGCAGATTTGCTTTGGGTGTTTATTAAGACTCGAAAGTGTTGTGAATTTTAAACTCACTGTTATGCAACGGTCAGGTCTTCCGCGAGTGTTAAAGCGAGCCTGTGGTTGTGAATTTGATCAGTAGATTTATAATACAGACTGTTGGCATAATTATATGTATAGATATAGGTCATAAGGCGGCGACTTGGCTTACGGAAACACATCAGGTGTCAGCATCAGGTGTTTTATAAGTGGTTGATATATTAATGTGATTTTGTGGCTCGTATGTTGACAAGTTTGAGTCATTCTGAAACGCGTCTTGTGTTGCGCTTCCGTCTCGCACCACGTGGACTTTTGTCAACATTTTACACTGTGAGCTGCGGCCTCTTTTAGTGGCGAGAGCCATTGATTTGTGAAATCTTAATGGCACAACACTGAATAATTTGTGGGGTTGTTTCGCGTTTGGTTGCTTAGCAACGCGAGTAGTTAAAAGAGCCGCGTGAAGCCTGCCGTCTGCCCCCTCCCAACCAGCGTGCAGAATAATTCGACCTATTATTTGTTCTAGTTTTTTTTGTTTTTGTTCGTTTTTCCCCCAAACATTGTTTGTATACTAAAATTTTACTTAACTGAAAATAAAAGTTTTAAATGTGAACTCTTTGTGATTTTTGTATCATTTAGCATTTGCATAGTAGCATAATAAAAAACATGCTTAATATGCTTTATCAAGATTTTAAGCTTAAAAATGTATCTTGAGATAATGTGTGATGGATTTACACGGGTCACAACGTTTATTTCTCTAGGAGCAGCCTGTGTGCCTTGTGTATTTTTCAGTTTGATAATTGACTCTCAGTCCATACTGGGGCAGGTATGCAAACCTTCACGTACAGAAACTGTCTGGAAGGCATGAGATCAACCTTCTGCAGAACCAGTGAACACCCGCCTCAAGTGTTTTGTAGTCTAGCTCTGCACTAGAAGCTCCTGACACCAAGACAAGTCCTTGTGTGTGTGTGTGTGGAAACACTTGGCAATAAAGCTCTTTCTGATTAAAGTCTTATTATTAAAATAACCATACAAATGTTGCATCATTGTGCTATCCTAATGAACACTGAGAATGATTCCCAAGAGGATGCACTTGTAATTAATGTGATGCTTCCAATTAATTCTCTTTAAAGCGTTCAGCAATTAGGCTTCAGAAGGTAAGTCTTGGGGAGGAAATTAGATTCTTCATATTATCAGCTTATAAAATATGAAGTCTTTTGTTTGTAACCTAAAATGACTTGGGGTAGTGCAGTTTTACGCAAGCAATTTGTAACCGTGTATAAAATCCGTAAAAATGTCCTACATTCATACTCGTTTTTAAAACCATGATATTGTAAACTAAGCTATGATTAATTTCGTCATTTCTGAGGTATTTTATATGCATAAAATCAATTTAAATGAGAATGCAGCAGTGAAATTCCACTGTGGGGTAATGCTCCTTGTTCTATTGAAACTGAAGAAAATAAGCCTTTGTTATATTTACTAACCCTTTAATAAAACATTAGGGGTGAATCATTAGTGAAGTTAGTCCACTGGGTAGGAATCATTGATTTGTGATTCAGAATATTTATTTTGAGGCCTGTTTACTCATTGGCTAATTCCTCAGATAAACACAAACATGAGCTGATCTGGGTTATTAGGTCTGTTTAAGGCCCCGCCCTCAGTTTCCAGTAGGATAGTGGGTATCGGTTTGGAATGTGTCCTAGCGTATCTCACCCATGCCTGGACGCATAAACTGCTGAAGGGCCAGTTGTGTCTTCATGCTTGGTTCACATAAGCAAAACACGCGATTAGTCATAGAGCTTGAGTCATGAGTCAAATGTGATTATGTTGACTTTTCATATTTCATCTCATATAGTCTATTATTAGTTATATTATTTGTTTATGACCTGTATTTTCTCTTCATGACACACCCTCACCTTCCTGTCTCCACAGCTCTTTGGGCGGGGGCGACGGCATGCAGGGGGTCACCATGATGGAGCAGACCATCTCCACTCCCGGCAAGCGCATCCGCAAGCCGTCGCTGCTGTACGAAGGGTTTGAAGGACCTGCTCTGCCCCAGGTGCCTCAGTTCGGACCCCCTCAACCCCCTGTGCAGGACCCCACTCGACTGGGCCGCATGACCAACCAACTGCAGTTCCTCCAGAAGGCTTTACAGAAGACGTTGTGGAGGCATCACTTCGCCTGGCCTTTCCATGAGCCGGTGGACGCTTCCAAGCTCAACCTGCCTGTAAGCTGGATCTTGTTCCAGAATGGACTGTTTGAGGGACTTGTTATTAGGCTCTGTGTTTAATTGTATAACAAAATGGCATGTTATACCACAAGTAATGGGTCTAAACTCAAGCGTGTGTTTTTCTGACTTAATAATGACTTCTATTTGTTATCTCATGCAGGATTATTACAAAATCATTAAGCAGCCCATGGATATGGGGACTATCAAGAAAAGAATGGAAAACAATTATTACAGCAGTGCCAGCGAGTGCTTGCAGGATTTCAACACCATGTTTACCAACTGCTACATCTACAACAAGGTCAGTCAGTTCATTTGTGTTCAGGTGAAAAGTTTTATAAGCGTTGTTTTTTCAGAGCTTGGATTTATTTTGTTGTTCCATCAAGCTCAGGTCTTCTACCCAGGCTATTATGGAGCAATTACTCGCATCGTCATGTGATCTAAAAGTCGTCTGTTTATTACAGCCAACAGATGACATCGTCCTGATGGCTCAGTCTCTGGAGAAGGCTTTCCTGCAGAAGGTTGCACAGATGCCCCAAGAGGAAGAAGAGATTCCTGCACCTGTCCCGAGGGGCAAACCTAAAAAAGGCCACAGATCAAGTAAGAATGGGTTGAAAAACCGATGAACCTGAATAAATTGATGAAGAGAGCGGTTGGATTTTTATGGTCATGGTCTTGATAGCTACCTGGATATATATTTTTTATAAATCTAAATATAACTATGTAACAATTTAGCATAAAATTATTTTAATTAAATAAAAAAAACTGTAATTAAAATAGTTATTTCTACACCTGGAAAAGTCGCAGAAGTTAACAAAATCCAAAAAAATTGTGGACGTGGACATTTTTGGGGTACAGTTTTTATACATTTATTTTAATTTGAAATAAAATATCTATTACTTAAGAAATGTCCACAACTGAATTTCTGACTTTTTCAGGTCTGGAAATCAAATTTTTTTTTGTGATTTTATATATATATATGAGTTTTTTTTCTGCCTTCATGCTTATGCATTTCTTTCTTTTTTTTCCCCACTCTCTCTCTCTTGTAGGTGGATTCACGACAGCTCATCAGGTCCCTGCTATATCTTCCATGTCGCTGTCGGCTTACTCCCCTCCCACTCCAGACACTCCAGACTCGGTCCTCTCCACCCCACTGCAGATGCTTATAACCAAGACTCCCACTTTACACAGCACCCCTGCGCTGATGGGCCTGCCCCCTACCCAACCGACTGCAAAGGTAAGACCACCTCTTTCCTAATCACATCTATTTATGCAAATCAGTTTTGATATGCAACAATACCTAGTTGGAATACCAACAAGTTTGTTTGCTTAAGTGCAGTATTTTCACCATTCTTTCAATAGAAAAAGGGTGTCAAGCGCAAGGCAGACACAACCACCCCCACCACCACAGTTATGCCACTCGCTATGGGTGTAGGTGGCATGGGTCTCGGCATGGGTGGCGGTGACTCCCCGCTCACGCTCTCAACTTTGGGTGTTGACCCCAATCAGAGCCTGTCCCTTGGCCTGGGCATGAGCCTTGGCGGAGGCCTGGTTGGAAACAAAGTGCCGGCAAGACGAGGTGGCAGTGGCAGGCCCATCAAACCACCACGAAAAGACTTGCCTGACTCCCAGAACCAACATCAGCCGGTGCGGCGCGGGAAGCTTAGCCAGCAGCTACGGTACTGCAGCACGATTCTCAAAGAGCTGCTGTCGAAGAAGCATGCGGCCTACGCCTGGCCCTTCTACAAGCCGGTGGACGCTTCCTCACTGGGACTGCACGACTATCATGATATTATCAAGTGTCCTATGGATCTAAGCACAATAAAGGTGCGTGTAAAGAGATATATTACGATATAAAACGCCACCATGTGCACGATCAGATCTACATGATTTTTTCATGATCTTGCAGAGGAAAATGGATCATCGGGAGTACAGGGATGCATTGCAGTTTGCTGCTGACATCAGGCTAATGTTCTCAAACTGTTACAAGTACAATCCCCCAGATCACGATGTGGTGGCCATGGCCCGAAAATTGCAGGTATGGACACAGACAGGCTTTATCATGATTTCATTTGAGCAGAATATCGCATTGGTGATTGCTGAACTCCAACTTATGTGTTTGTCAGTGTTTTCAGACCGTCAGCACTTTTTTTTTTTGCAAGGCAGAGAAGAGAGCATGTGCATGGTTTCCAGATTGGGAAGATTAAGTAAAACACTTTACCCTTTAAGGGAATTTAAACTCTTGACATCTGGCCACCCCAAGCTTTTAAGTAAAAAAATTAAAGTTTGTGGAAGCTTGTTACCAATGCAAGATAACAGAAATGTCAAAAAAGATAAAAATAATTTTTTCAGAATAAATAACTTGATGATTATGCTTAGTTAATCGAGAGAACCAGAAATGATGATCGTGACTGAAATACGATTAATCGTGCAGCCCTACTTGCACTTGCACAAAGCTTGTCCAAAATTGGATTTTAAAAATGTCTTCTATTTCAGGATGTCTTTGAGTTCCGCTTCGCCAAGATGCCAGACGAACCCCTGGAGTCCCTCCCACCTGCGTCCCTAAGCGGCGGCCTGGGCGGTCACTCCTCCTCTTCCTCTTCCTCTTCCTCCTCGTCATCAGAGAGTGGCGTGAGCAGCGAGAGTGAGAGCGAGAGCAGCCCGAGCTCCGACAGTGAAGAGGAGAGAGCGCATCGCCTGGCCCAGCTTCAGGAACAGGTGTGTACACAGGTAGCGACTGAACTTTTCCAACAAAGTCCGCTAAACCGGGACTGACAGATTTGGCGTAGTTGTACATTTACTGAGAGCTGCAGTGGTCGTGGGTTTAACACTCACTCACTCGCTTGTCTGCAGTTGAGGGCGGTGCACGAGCAGCTGGCCGCGCTGTCCTCTACACCCATCATCAAGCCCAAGAAGAAGAAAGAAAAGAAAGACAAGAAGAAAAAGAAGAAGCCGGAAAAACACAAGCGGGCCAGGAGTATGATAGAGGACGATGTACTCATCCAGCCGTCCAAAAGGCCAAAACTCTCCAAGACACCAAAGAGCAGGAGCAGCAGCAAAGCGGCGACATCCACTCAAGGCAAGAAGGGCTCCAATAAGAAGAGCAGCAAGAGCAAGTACGTCTCAAATACTGATTATTTACAACTCATTTGAACCTGAACATCAACAAAAACATGAACTTGTCCTCTTTTCTTTTCCTTAGATCCTCAAAGAAATCTCAAGCCCCCTCTTTTAACTCTCACCAAATGAGCCAAGGCGGTCTTACGCCACACTATGACTCTGAAGAGGAAGAGGAGACCAGCCCCATGAGTTATGATGAGAAGCGGCAGCTCAGTCTGGACATCAACAGGCTGCCGGGCGAGAAACTGGGCCGCGTCGTTCACATCATCCAATCGCGAGAGCTTATATAATTTTTTGTTTTTTAAAATAATTTCATATTTCAGTATTCTTTTTTTAAACATGAATATCCATTTATTAACATTATGCAATTCTGAATCAATTAAAATTTTTTCTTAATTTTCTTATGTCTATTGAATGCTTTTCTCATTTAAAAACAATAATGACTTTATATGATCTTTTTAGGGGGGTGGATGGTTTCTCAGCCCAAATGTATTTGTGATTCAGTGTTTTCCACTGACTTCCACTCTTGTATATAGGCTGGCTATATATAAAACAGCTAAGTGTGGCGGGCCGCCACAAATAAATCAATGCATCGGAATCACTGTGATTAATTAGATTTATTATTTGGCACATCATGTTATTAATAAACATAATAATATAAAACCTGTATAGCTTGACAGCCCTAATTATAACCCTTTTTTATTTATGCCATTGATTTGCTAAAACGATATGAGCTTCCCTGGAAAAAGGAAGGTTTGTTCTTGAGCCAACAAAACATAAACTTGTCTTATTTCTTTCCCTAGATCCTCAAAGAAATCTCAAGCCGCCTCCTTTAACCCTCAACACATGAGCCAGGGTGGTCTTACGCCACACTATGACTCTGAGGAGGAAGAGGAGACCAGCCCGATGAGCTACGATGAGAAGCGGCAGCTCAGCCTGGACATCAACAGACTGCCGGGTGAGAAACTGGGCCGCGTCGTTCACATCATCCAATCACGAGAGCCCTCGCTGCGTGACACCAACCCCGAGGAGATCGAGATCGACTTCGAGACGCTCAAACCCTCCACACTGCGTGAGCTGGAGCACTACGTCATGATGTGTTTACGCAAGAAACCACGGAAAGCTAGCGGTAAGCGCATTTCGATTCAGATGGATTCAAACTAGGGCTGTCAATTTAACTTGATTAATAAATACATGTATTAATTTATTTACACACAAATGATTTATTTAATTAATAAATTATTTATATTTATTATTATTTTGTGTGATTTAATTATGGAAGAAATAACCTATTAAAATGTTACAATTAGTTTCTGAATTAATCAGAAGTTTGAATGAATCTGTTGGTTGAATGAATCACTGACTCTCTCAAGAATGACTTGCTGTGACCTGCTCGTGGTTTTTGTTTCATTTTGAGAGCTTTATATAATTTTTTGTTTTTTTAAATAATTTCATATTTCAGTATTCTTTTTTTAAACATGAATATCCATTTATTAACATTATGCAATTCTGAATCAATTAAAAATTTTTCTTAATTTTCTTATGTCTATTGAATGCTTTTCTCATTTAAAAACAATAATGACTTTATATGATCTTTTTAGGGGGGTGGATGGTTTCTCAGCCCAAATGTATTTGTGATTCAGTGTTTTCCACGGACTTCCACTCTTGTATATAGGCTGGCTATATATAAAACAGCTAAGTGTGGCGGGCCGCCACAAATAAATCAATGCATCGGAATCACTGTGATTAATTAGATTTATTATTTGGCACATCATGTTATTAATAAACATAATAATATAAAACCTGTATAGCTTGACAGCCCTAATTATAACCCTTTTTTATTTATGCCATTGATTTGCTAAAACGATATGAGCTTCCCTGGAAAAAGGAAGGTTTGTTCTTGAGCAGCTGATGGAAATCTGATACTAGACGCTAACCCATCATGCATTGTGCAGCCCCACCTTTCCTGGTTTTATTCAGCACACTTTACAGGTAGACAGCAGTCTGCTATGAACGAACACAACGCTGTTCTTTCATTCCTCCACTGATGTAGATGTCAGAAAGAGGCATCTCCTGATTAACTATACTAATATTGGTGCAAGGAGAAATAATAAAATGAAAAATACACTATTGTTTTTTAAAATTTTTTTAATGTTTTTGAAAGAAGTCTCATCAAGGCTGAATTTATTTGATCAAAAATACAGTAAAAACAGAAACAATATTGCTGCAATTACATGCAGTTTATGAGATGCTGTAGAGACTTTAGTAGTTGAATGGGAAATTTGACTCCATGTGCTGCTCCTGTTTTCCAGTGACAGTCAAAGGCACTGCAGGGAAATCCCGTGAGGAACTGACTCTGGAGAAGAAGAGAGAGCTGGAGAGACGATTGCAGGACGTCAGCGGCCAGCTCAACTGTGCCAAGAAACCACAGAAAACCAAAGGTAGAGACAGAGATGTTCATAGATGATCAGTGCTCGTTCAGAATCGGGTTAATCGAGATTAACTGATTTAACACCTCTCTCTCTCAGTGGAGAAGCCCACTGCGGTGGAGCCTCATGCCGCAGCGTCTCGTCTCAGTGCCAGCAGTTCCAGCTCAGACTCCTCTTCCTCGTCATCCTCTTCCTCCTCCTCTGACACCAGTGACTCAGACTCAGACTGAGCGGATCGAAAGAAAGGACATCAGTGAAAACATGCACTCCATCCCAGAATAGAATAGAGTTTCTGCTCTTAATAACAGTAACTGTTAACAGAAAGATGTTTAAGGAAGAGCAGTGTTTCTCTTTAGATGTATAGAAGCAGGTCAAGAGAGAATTCTGGGAAATGTTGGACGGAGAAGGAACTAATGGAAAAGCAGACCAGGGCATCGTTGTCTAGTTTGGGACTCATTTCTGTTAGTCCATCCTTCTTTACTTTGTGTATATACATGTACAAAGATATATAAATATCTATTTTTCTTTTATAAAGAAGAATTTTAAGCAATTCCCTGGTAGGGAAGAATACAAAAACCTGACTTTTTCT
>NW_015506267.1:650502-659310 GCF_001515645.1 Sinocyclocheilus grahami | reverse complement strand
AAAAAACAGAAGGCTTGGAGTGGAAACTGCTGTCACTTTTGTTTGCATGAGTGAGTGTGTGATGTGTGCCATTGAATCCTGTGGTTTTCCCATTTACACACTTTGCACATACGTGGATGTGTTGCCGCTTGGTTGTGCATTTGAATAAAAAAACAAAACGAAGCTCCATCTATTTAAATGGCATCTGTACACCTAGAAGTTATTAGAACAGGGAATTACGTCACTCGTCTCTGTCTGATGGGTGACTTGTTGGCGTCTTAACTTGAATCTGATCACCTCTCCATCCAGCCTGCTTTACTTTCCATGGTCATATGAATGGGTTCAAATCTCCATTGTTTTATATACAAACATGCAGAATCTTGCTCTTTGAATTCAGCTGGGCCACATGAGCATTTGTGGATTTCTAGAGCGGAACAGAGTCTTAGATGCACTATGAGAGGTACACAGCTGCTTAATAGCTGTTGATATGAATACTGTTTGTAAATCTTGGTTTTTGAGTTTTGGTGTGTTTATTATTCACCCAAAGAATTAATGCACAATTGGTGGTTTTAACAAAATGACCCTCGTTTTCAGAAATGAAATGCTTGGAAATATAGTTTCAGTTTTAGAGCACATGCTGTTACATGACAATAGCAACAACCAAATTTGACGTTTGTATTTTTTCCTTCCAAAATTTTGTACATATGTAAAAGTTTCATGACCTTGTAGCTTGCATCTGTCAATATGACCTGATTTCAGCTTCCTGCATCATTCTTTTTTCTACTTCAGCTCTTCTGTTTAGTCTTGTGGCTGTTTTTTTCCACAGCTCGATATGTTTTTTTAAGAAAACAACAGCAAAACATAACAATATGAAACCTCAAGCTATAAGCATCATCTCAACAGATGCTTCATGCGACCATTATTCTCATCTGAAAAATGTCATGTTAATAAAGAGGGTGAGATGTCTTTAAAACAAAATCCTGCGGCTCGGTGTGTTTCTTCAGGTGCATGTTATTTCTTTAGATTTCTACATGATTTTCAGGTAATATATATTGCATCTAGGGATGTTATAGTTCGTTAAAACCATTAAAAAAAATTGTAGTTGCCACATTTCTAATTTTCATTTAGTTTTACATGTACTACATACTTGACATTAATAAAACTAGAGACATTTAAATAAAATAAAATAATAAAAATTACTAAACTAAAATGTAAGTAAAATTAAATAAAAGCTGACCTAGATCTAATGTAATGTTAGCTAATGTAATATATAAAATTATAATAAATAGAAAGTATATTACATTTTATATATTTTTTATTTTATTATTTGATATTATACTAAAGCTAACGTAGCTTTATACATTTATACATTTTTACACAAAAAATGCATTGCACAGATGAAGATGAGCTTCATCAGAAGGTGGCAGTAGTTGTTTTTGTCTGCTGAATATCTTTAGTAGGTCAGTTACACCTGTTAGCATTACATTCCCATTCATCTCAATGGCAGTTGCTCAGTTAGCAGAAGCCCTGTAGAGGTCTATTGTGCTGAGGCAAGTATATTTGGGTAACATGATGAACGTATAGATGGGTTTTGTTATTTAGGTTAGACAGTAGTTCACTGTATTTCAAACTCAGCTAATAATTGTGTTATTTAGTTCATTCACACTGAATGCTCCCTCATTTTTATGTAGATGATAGTAGTGTGGAAAAAAATGATTTTAGTGAAACTGAAATGTGTTCGACTAAAGACAACAAACTAGCTGAAATACAGGCATTGTGTTTTTTTTATTCCTGGTCTCATGCGTGATTGATACTAAATCATAAGGTAGTATCCCTAAGCAGTGAGGCGTATAAATGCTTTCATTATTTAAAGGGGTCATAGGATGGCCATTTTCCACAAGTTGATATGATTATTTTTTAACAAAATGACCCTCGTTTTCAGAAATGAAATGCTTGGAAATATAGTTTCAGTTTTAGAGCACATGCTGTTACATGACAATAGCAACAACCAAATTTGACGTTTGTATTTTTTCCTTCCAAAATTTTGTACATATGTAAAAGTTTCATGACCTCGTAGCTTGCATCTGTCAATATGACCTGATTTCAGCTTCCTGCATCATTCTTTTTTCTACTTCAGCTCTTCTGTTTAGTCTTGTGGCTGGTTTTTTCCACAGCTCGATATGTTTTTTTTAAGAAAACAACAACAACAGCAAAACATAACAATATGAAACCTCAAGCTATAAGCATCATCTCAACAGATGCTTCATGCGACCATTATTCTCATCTGAAAAATGTCATGTTAATAAAGAGGGTGAGATGTCTTTAAAACAAAATCCTGCGGCTCGGTGTGTTTCTTCAGGTGCATGTTATTTCATTCGATTTCTACATGATTTTCAGGGAATATATATTGCATCTAGGGATGTTATAATTCGTTAAAACCATTAAAAAAATTGTAGTTGCCACATTTCTAATTTTCATTTAGTTTTACATGTACTACATACTTGACATTAATAAAACAAGACATTTAAATAAAATAAAATAAAAATTAAATATTTTAAATAAATAAAATAAAATAATAAAAATTACTAAACTAAAATGTAAGTAAAATTAAATAAAAGCTGACCTAGATCTAATGTAATGTTAGCTAATGTAATATATAAAATTATAATAAATAGAAAGTATATTACATTTTATATATTTTTTATTTTATTATTTGATATTATACTAAAGCTAACGTAGCTTTATACATTTATACATTTTTACACAAAAAATGCATTGCACAGATGAAGATGAGCTTCATCAGAAGGTGGCAGTAGTTGTTTTTGTCTGCTGAATATCTTTAGTAGGTCAGTTACACCTGTTAGCATTACATTCCCATTCATCTCAATGGCAGTTGCTCAGTTAGCAGAAGCCCTGTAGAGGTCTATTGTGCTGAGGCAAGTATATTTGGGTAACATGATGAACGTATAGATGGGTTTTGTTATTTAGGTTAGACAGTAGTTCACTGTATTTCAAACTCAGCTAATAATTGTGTTATTTAGTTCATTCACACTGAATGCTCCCTCATTTTTATGTAGATGATAGTAGTGTGGAAAAAAATGATTTTAGTGAAACTGAAATGTGTTCGACTAAAGACAACAAACTAGCTGAAATACAGGCATTGTGTTTTTTTTATTCCTGGTCTCATGCGTGATTGATACTAAATCATAAGGTAGTATCCCTAAGCAGTGAGGCGTATAAATGCTTTCATTATTTAAAGGGGTCATAGGATGGCCATTTTCCACAAGTTGATATGATTATTTTGTGTCTTAATGAAAAGTCTGTAACATACTGTAGTTTGGTTAAAATTTCTCAATGGTAGTGTAAAAAACACCTTTTTTACCCTGTCAAAAACAGCTCTTTTCAGATCAAGCCGTTTTGTAGCATTTTCCTTTAAATGTTAATGAGCTCTGCTGACCCCGCCCCTCTCTTCCGAGCCGCTCTCAGAAAGACTGTTTACTTTAGCGGCATTCATCATGAAAATTGCTAATTAGCACATTATTAGGAAAGGCAATTTGCCAAGATTCGTTAAAAAAACCTTATACTCACTTCTTCTGTAGGTGAAGCTGGATCAAGAATGATTCGCGCGAACATAAACGCATTTATGTAGATCGGGGGCGCATTCTCTTCAGAAACAAACATAATCCACTGCGTCTTCAGCGGCTCAGATGTCGGGAGTAAATGACGGCTGCTATGTTCATTATTACATCCAACAACAGAACACCTCAGTCGCTTAGGAGTCATTCTCGTCTACATCTGCTCCGGCGGGGAAACAATGGCGGACTGATGACAGTCACTCAGGGCGGAGCTAAGGAAAGACACCAGTCCAGTCTGTGCTCAAACGCTACTGTCAATCAAACTATCGTGGGAGGGGCCTGTTTTTGTGACGTCACACAGACAGGCATCTGAGATCAGCTCGATTTGGGAAAGGGGTAAAGATTTGAGTAGATTAACAAAAAAACACTGGGTGGATTTTTATCATTATAGGGTGGTTGTGTACACACACTGCCTACACACATTTCAGTTCAAACTACATTTAAAAGTGTATGTAGCATCCTATGACCCTTTAAACACTCTCCTCAAACAGCTCCAACAACAACAACACAGAGATGAGGGCACTCGGATTTGTCCTGGTGGGCTTTGCTTTTTGTTGTGTCTCGTCTAAAGGTGAGTTTCGTTCCATGAAATTACTGTTATATGAAGACAGGACTGACTTGTAAAGCCAGTATGGCCACTTTACGGTGACTAACCATACGATCAGAAACATTCTAGCTTCTTCTTATGGTACTTTCCTGTGGGGTCTTTCCAAAAGCCTCAGTGCAGATAAATAAAATGACAAATTGCTGAATATGCTGATTTCGGGATTCTTAAAAATCTTTGGCTTCTATGGTTCCCTGAAGAGCCTGTAACATTCATAGAACTTTTCCAGTCTACAAAAGGTTCTATATAGTGGAAAAGGGTTCTTTAGATTATTAAAATGTTCTTCACACTAAGAAAAAAGTGGTTATTTTTATATTTTAAGAACTATTCACTGAAAGGTTCTTTGAGGAACCAAAAATGATTTTTTTTGGAACGTATCATAACTGGCATATTGACTTGAATCTGTTCTCTTCAGATGTTTATGTGTTCCAGGACATCGATGAATGCGAGTATAGCAAGGAGGATGTGTCTGACATGGTCTACACAGTGAAACTGGTCTTCAACCAAAAGCTTCGGTGCAGTTATGACTCGAGCATTGACTGAGCATTTCTGAGCATCAGAGAGTCTGAATTGATTGAAGAGTTGCATCACTTAAATTTGCTGGAGATGATGGTTACCTTCACCACATTTATTTCACTGTCATTACTCTTGTCTTCTCAACAGTGTAAGGCTCGTTACGGTCAGCTGACCGCGCTGGAGTGCCATGCGTACGATTTCTACCCCCAGGCCATCAATGTCACCTGACTGCAGGACGGATCAGAGGTCACTGGTGACGTGGTCTCTACTGAATTGGTTAACGGGGACTGGTGCTAGAGGAGTCCCAGTGAGCTGCCGAGCGGAGCACAGCGGTCTGGAGGAGCCTCTCGTCGTTCAGTGTGGTGAGACACGCTCGTGCTCCATACTCACTATTGATTAGATAACTGCGGGAATTTACCTGACAATCAGTGAACTTCTCACATATGATTCTTCTAGAAGAACTGCAGGGTTATTATTACCGATTAAAACTATTAAACACATTTTCATTTAAATAAAGCTGAAATAAAATCAAATATAAATGTTCGATGAAAAACTTAAACTACTTAAATTAAAACTAAATAGAAATATTTACAAAAACTAATAAAAATGACAAGCATGTAAAAAAAAATGCTAACAATAAAAAATTAAAGGCTACTTGAAATATTAATAAAAACTAAACCTCTATATAAAAAAGAAAAACCTGTATATAAATCTGGAACTGAAGAGCCATTTTGCTCATGACCCAACAAATGTGGTCTGGTGCATAACAAAATTACAAAAAATTAAGTAAAAAAAAACAAAAAAGCTAATTAAACAAAAAAGCTATTAAAATATTAATAGTGGTATATAAATAATATTGAAATAACTGGTATTTTGCACAGCCCATTAAATGCAAAATTACTAATAATTAAAACTGAAATAAAAACAGAAACTACAAAAATAAAAACTAGCTATTAATTATCAATAATAATATTAATATAAATATTACAAATATTAATACAAAATGTATTGAAATAATATTAAATACCACTGGAACTGACAAGGCAATTAACTACTATTAAAATAAAACTGATAATACAAAAATAAAAGTTATGAATAAAAACTGTAGTAGTATCAAAATAATATTAAAATAACACTGGAACTGTGAAGGCATTTTGTCCACGACCCAACAAATGTGGTTTGGCCCATAACAAAATTACTAAAATTTTAATTTAAATGAATAATAAAAAAAAAAAAGAGCTAATTAAAGTATTAATAAAAATCTAATAGTATATAAATAATATTAAAATAACACAAACTGACAAGGCTTTTTGTCCACGACACAACAAATGTGTTTTTTTCTTCTTTGAAATGCTATACTGCAGGTTTGAGTTGATGAAGTACATCGTGTTGGAATTACTAGAAGTTTCCAGCTGCTAAAATCCACACACATGCACATTGAGTCATGAAGTCCAGGTGGTTTTCTTGCATTGTTGGTTTATTGATTTGCATGTACTGTTGAAACAGGTTGTTTATGTCTGTCACTTTCTCTCTCGCTCAGACTCGACCGCTCTCCATACCAGAATCACAAAGTTAGCTGTGGGTTGCTCTTTTTTCCTTATCGGCCTCATTGTGGCCCTTTCTGCTGCATACTGGTACTACAAGAAACAGCACAGAGGTAACCCTCCACCACTACTGATCCTAAAATAATTATATAACAATATTCTTTTTTTTTTAAAGTTGCGTTAAAAAATCACGGGTTTAATATGGTTCCTAACAAGCAACCATATTAAAAACAATATGGTTGCTTGTTAGGAAAACCTGACAAGCAACTTCGTTTCTTTACATCTATGTATTTAGTCGCTGTTTTTTCCAATATAGGCCTATTGTTGACACTGCCAATCAGTGCAACAATAACAGTGCTGTAGCGTGATTCCTCATCGTCAGCTCATTTATTGATAATTAATAATATTGATTATAATAACATTGGGCTTGTTTTTGAAGTTGTGGTTGCTTATTTATCTTGCGGGAGTTGGCAACACTGATGGCAGGCTTTACACTGCTGCTTGCTCAGTTTAAGTAAAACGAGTCAATGCAGTGCAATTCTAAGTCATTTTAACAACTTGATTTCATTCATTGCGTTCAATGCTCCTAAACTCGGAAATTTGGAAGTTTTTCCCATTTGTTTTGGGACTGCTCAAATAACACACACACACTCTCTTCATTTCCCAGATGCTCCAGCGCTGAGCACAGGTGCAATGCAGAGCTTATTCACAGTCAGAGATAAGAGTGCATTATCACTCCTCAATTCAAGAGCTCTTTGTGTTAAAGCTCTTCACGTTTCCCTCAAGAACTTCATTAGAACTATATTTGATGTTGTTGTTCACTTCTGCTCGCTTGTGCTCAGTTACGGCATTGCTGATCATTTGTAAATTACTCGATGTAATAATGTTTTTATCTCGTTATTTATTTTTTTGTGTGAAAATGTAATTTTCTAAAAAAAAAAAGAAAAAAGATCTTTTACAATCAAGGACTTTTTCGCCAGCTTCTTTCCTCATGACAGTAATCGCCAGTGTTGGTGGAAAAAATTACTTTTAAAAGTAATGCATAACAATATTGCACTACTACACTTAATTTTATCTCTTTGAACTGTACTCAGATTTATAATTTTTCTTCTACTTTGGTATTAAGTTAACAATTGAGGAATCGTCGTACATTTCACAAACAACCTTACTAACAGTGTTGGGTAAAGTTACTTTTAAAAGTAATGCATTACAATATTGCGTTACTCATTAAAAAAGTAACTAATTACGTTACTTAGTTACTTTTTATGGAAAGTAATGTGTTACGTTACTTTTTAGTTACTTTTTAAATCTGGACAGGGCTTGCCTGTTTGTTTTTAAAATAAAAAAGTTTTATTTTTGCCAAATATAAAATAAAGTGAAATGAATAAGCCTCAGGCTGAAGGGAAAGTACATTTACATCCGTACAGTAGAATGCAGAAGAAGACATTTCAACACACTTCAGCAATAATAAAAAGACACACAAATGTTTGTCTAGAGTAATTTGTGCTTATTAGTACGGTTGAACCGGATCATCGAAGGTCAGAAGCAAAGACATCAGTTAATAGAATGGGATTAAATACATAAAGCATATTTGTGTTGTTTAACATTTAATTATTGCAGGTTTGCGTCATATTCTGAGTTGCATTATTTTTATTCATTTTGAGGAATAATGAATCTGTTTTTTGTGAGTGAGATGCATTAATAGCATATTCATATTTATTTTAGAACTACAGTAACATCTGATTTCTCTCAACATGGGGACAGGAGAGCTGACAATCAATAAATTGGAAAAAAAAGTAACTTGCGTTACTTATTTGAAAAAGTAACTCAGATATTCTCTTGTAAAGTAAAAAGTAATCCGTTACTTTACTAGTTACTTGAAAAAAGTAATCTGATTACGTAACTCGCGTTACTTGTAATGCGTTACCCCCAACACTGGTAATCGCAGGCAGAGTTGCCAAGTCCGCGTATTTTACGCGACTTTGGGCTTCTTTTTTTTTTAAAGTTGCGTTAAAAAATCACGGGTTTAATATGGTTCCTAACAAGCAACCATATTAAAAACAATATGGTTGCTTGTTAGGAAAACCTGACAAGCAACTTCGTTTCTTTACATCTATGTATTTAGTCGCTGTTTTTTCCAATATAGGCCTATTGTTGACACTGCCAATCAGTGCAACAATAACAGTGCTGTAGCGTGATTCCTCATCGTCAGCTCATTTATTGATAATTAATAATATTGATTATAATAACATTGGGCTTGTTTTTGAAGTTGTGGTTGCTTATTTATCTTGCGGGAGTTGGCAACACTGATGGCAGGCTTTACACTGCTGCTTGCTCAGTTTAAGTAAAACGAGTCAATGCAGTGCAATTCTAAGTCATTTTAGCAACTTGATTTCATTCATTGCGTTCAATGCTCCTAAACTCGGAAATTTGGAAGTTTTTCCCATTTGTTTTGGGACTGCTCAAATAACACACACACACACACACACACACACACACACACACACACACACACACACACACACACACA